>NC_089791.1:11600875-11660875 GCF_040412425.1 Macrobrachium rosenbergii
CGAAAATCACAATCGATCTCCTTAGGCGTCACCTTCAAGAGATTTTCAAAATAAGTCAATACTGGATGAGATTACTATACCCTGACAACCGAAATGTAGTACCTCAACCCAGCGTTTAATGGCTGCTTTCTCTCTCTCTCTCTCTCTCTCTCTCTCTCTCTCTCTCTCTCTCTCTCTCTCTCTCTCTCTCGATCAATAAATAAGAGATATACCCTCCCATTCCATTGTCTCGGCATCATCATCATCATTCGTTATGGAAATGGCAGGGCACTAGTGCAATCCTGCCCAACCCACTACATGGCTGAGCGTGATAAGTAAACTGGATTGCACATCTCCTGGCATTTCTTAATGGCATATAAATTCCCTTCCATTTCTTCTTCATAGCCTCTTTCCTTTTCACATAAGAAATCTCTCTCTTTGGTATACCATATATACACAGTGTATACATAAATATATTATATATATATATATATATATATATATATATATATATATATATATATATATATATAAGTATATATATATATATATATATATATATATATATATATATATATAAGTATAAGTATATATATATATATATATATATAAATATATTTATATATATATATATATATATATATATATATATATATATATATGATATTATATATATAGATATATATATATAATTTATATATATCTGAAATTTTATGATCTATGATTTTATAGGTCTCTCTCTCTCTCTCTCTCTCTCTCTCTCTCTCTCTCCTGGTGTATGTGTATGTGTGTGTGTGTTCGCCATATGTGGTGGAAAAGGAGGGAGATTAATAGACGAGGGGTGGGCTATAGAAGGGCAAGGGGAACATCGTGATCCATAATGCGATGTGTTAATGGTAAAGGTGATGAAAGCGAAAATGATGATGCAGTGCAGCTGAAGGGGATTATTTAGAGCAAGTGCCGATGGTAGACATGACATTACCGACCTTCTCATCTCCAACCTTCCTCACACCTTCCATCCTGGGGAAAGGGCTTTTACCAGTTCTCATAAGGTCTCGATGAAGTGGATGGACAAGTCAAGTTGAGCCAAACGTGAGAAAAGGTTAAGACCAACTTCTTGACGATATTGGCGACGATGGAGATTGCGGGTAACAAAATACTAATGATCGCTTAAAATGGTAAGGGTTGCATTCCGCCATATCCCAGACTCATTTAGCTACATTAAGGCGTTTTTTTCTTCTCTTCATGAATATGTGTTTATACACATATATACGAGTATATATATATATATATATATATATATATATATATATATATATATATATATATATTATATATGGTATATATATATATATGTTTCCAAAAAAGGATTTCTGATAAAAAATCTTCATTCAAGCTGGATGGTATTGATAATGTGGACTGTTTGTCCAAGAAAGCTTGTAACTTTTTTCTGAATAAAAATCCCTTACATACCATCCAGTTTGAAATGAGGTCCTTTTAGTAATTCTACTAATGCACAGAACAATTGTGCATGTGATAAAGTTTATATATATATATATATATATATATATATATATATATACATATATATATACACACACAAACACAATGTATTTGTATATATATGTATGTATGTATGTATATATATATATATATATATATATATATATATATATATATATATATATATATATATATATATATATATATATATATATATATATATATATATATATGAATGTCTTTACTGCAATACCACATTATAATATGAAGATAAAAGACCCATAAAACACTACTTGAATGTTGCAATCATATATTTCGAGCACTTCCTTCAAGAGCCCCTGTTCACTGGTAAAATATGGACAGATGAAATGTTACAAGGGTATATATACAAAGCATATGTAGGTGTGGCATTAAGTTTCCAATGGTATGCAGGTGACCGTTTCCCAAGAAAGGGAAAATAAACAATTCCCTAGCAAGTTTTGGCCTCATGAACTCCCGTTTGGCGATGCGTCTAGTGGTCGTGTTTCCTGGAATACCTGCTACAGAAGAGTACTGAGGATTAACCGTCGCTGTCATCCGATTTCCAATGTTCTCTTGACAAGTTCATATTGTTGGTTTGACTGATGACAGCAGATTCCAGCATCTTTCTTTTGTACGGGAAGCTACTTTTGAAAACCAGCTCCTCCCCGCTCCAATTTATGGAATGGCCTTTATCCCTGATATGTAGGAAAGTCCCCGAACTCTCCGAAGCATTCCGTACTGATCTTTTGTGCTCTATTAATCTTTGCAAGAGAGATCCATCCGTCTCCCCCATGTAAATCCCATTACAATTGCTGCACGGAATATTGTAAACTCCGGCTTCTTTCCCTTTTTTATTTAAGTATACCTTAATGAGCGAGCTGCCGATGAATTTGGGATAATGGAAAATAAAAGGATTGTTAGACCTGAGTGTTTCAGTGGCTTTTTGGATGTTTTCGTCATATGGAAGCTTTATTCTATTGTTAAAATCTATTTGTCTGTTGTGAGAGGGACCTCTGTGGTATATTTTATTCGCTTTGTTAACAGCCTTCTCGATAATGTGTGGTGGACAGAGCAGTTGCAGTAGGTGTTGGCAGATCGTGTTGAATTCTTTATCTAGGTACCCATTTGAACATATTCTAAGCCCCTGAGGAATAAGTTGCACCCTACCATGATCTTTACGGAGACACCGTGGTAGCTTAAGAAATGAATGTAGGAAACAGGGAAAGTGGGTTTCCTTTATACTGTGAAATCATATCTGTTCTGTTCTCTTATGATCAGTACATCTAGGAACGGCAATTTTCCGTCCTTTTCCCATTCTGTTTTGAATTTTATGGTCGGAACTAGCGAATTTAGTCTATTAAAAAATTCATTAAAGTCTCCTCAGCTACTGTCCCAGAAAATAAAAATATCATCTACGTATCTAAGACAATTTTTGTTGTTAGTTTGCTCCAAGACATTTAGCAATATGCCTTTGAGACATACATCTTTTTTGTCATAATTGATTTTTGCAAAATGCCTTGGAGCAAAATAACAACAAAAATTCGCTCCCGAAAAGATTCCAAAATGTGTAAGTTAGTTTATGAAAAAGAGGGGATATCATAATCACAAAATCTGACAAAGACAGGAAAATAGTTCTCTTAGATATGGAGACTTACATCAATAAAGTTCAAGAACTTCTAAACGAAGCGGAGATCTATGATAAATTAACGAAAGATCCCACAACAAATACTGCCACCCAATTTAACAAATCAGTCAGAACCATATGGGGCAATAAGAAGAAAACAGAATTACTAGAGATTTCAAGATACTCAACCCCTCTCTCCCCTATTTTTATGGCCTCCCAAAAACACAAAGATGGGATTCATGTACGCCCCATAATATCTAGCAGGGGCTCTTTCAAGTGTAAATTATCAAAATGGCTTGCAAACCTGTTATCACCCTTTCTAGGAACCTTCTCATCCTCCCACGTCAAATATGCAGAGGATTTTAGACAAAAATTTAATAGTTTAAACATCCCCTCAAATAACATCAAATTGTTCAGCCTAGACGTCGAGTCATTATTTACTAAAGTCCCAATCGCCGACGTATTGTCTTTTTTAAAGACCATTTTCCTCTTGGCATAGATAAAACTCTAAAACTTATCAACCTCTGTGTAATTAACAGCATGTATTCTTTCAAAGGTAATTTTTACAAAAAAAAATTTGGCTGTAGCATGGGCAGTCCCCTATCACCCCTTCTAGCAAACTTGTACATGGAATATTTCGAAACGGAAATTTTGTCGTCTATCAAACCCCGTGATATGATCTGGCTTAGATACGTAGATGAAATTTTTACTTTCTGCGACAATAGCTGGGGAGACTTTAATGAATTTTTTAATAGACTAAATTCGCTAGTTCCGACCATAAAATTCAAAACAGAATGGGAAAAAGAAGGAAAACTGCCGCTCCTTGATGTACTGATCATAAGAGAACAGAACAGATATGCTTTCACAGTATAAAGGAAACCCACTTTCCCTGTTTCCCACATTCATTTCTTAAGCTACCACGATGTCTCCGTAAAGATCATGGTATGGTGCAACTTATTCCTCAGGGGGCTTAGAATATGTTCAAATAGGTACCTATATAAAGAATTCAACACGATCCGCCAACACCTAACACAACTGCTCTGTCCACCACACATTATCGAGAGGGATATTAACAAAGCGAATAAAATATACTACAGAAGTCCCACTCACAACAGACAAATAGCTTTTAACAACAAAATAAAGCTTCCGCACGACGAAAACATCCAAAAGGCCACCGAACAACGCAGGTCTAACAATCCTCTTATTCTCCATTATCCCAAATCCATCGGGAGCTCGCTCATTAACGTACACTTAAATAAAAAAAAGTAGGGGGGAAGAAGCCGGAGTTTACAAGATTCCGTGCAGCAATCGTAATGAGATTTACATGGGGGAGACGGGTAGATCCCTCTTGCAAAGATTAATAGAGCACAAAAGATCCGTACAGTATGCTTTGGGAGTTTGGGAATTTTCCTACATATCAGGGATAAAGGCCATTCCATAAATTGGAGTGGGGAGGAGCTGGTTTTCAAAAGTAGCTTCCCATACAAAAGAAAGATGCTGGAATATGCTACCATCAATCAAACCAACAATACGAACTTGTCAGGAGGACACTGGAAATCGGACGACATCGACGGTTAATCCTCAGACCTCTTCTGAAGCAGGTATTCCAGGAAACCCGACCACCATCGGAGACTTAATGCCACACCTACATATGCTTGTAACATTTCATCTGTCCATATTTTACCAGTGAACAGGGGCACAGAAGGAAGTGCTCGAAATATACGGTTGCAACGTTCAAATAGTGTTTTAAGGGCCTTTTTTATCCCCATATATATATATATATATATATATATATATATATATATATATATATATATATATATATATATATATATATATTATATATATATATATATATATATATATATATATATATATATATATATATATATAGTAAATATATACATATAATGTATATATATATATATATATAAATATGCCCAAAAGAATTTAACCTTTAATATATAAACAGTATATTGACGACACTTTCTTGTTGTTGAAAAGAACACATTAAGCCATTCTTTAACTAATATATATATATATATATATATATATATATATATATATATATATATATATATATATATATAAAATATATATATATACACACATACATGTATATATATTGTCATGAAGTGATCAAGTACCAGGTTATTATACAAATACTAAAGCCCAATAATTTACCTCATTTCAGCCAGATACCTGAAGCCTCATAACAATAATATTAAGACTGAACACTCTAAAGGTAACAGTAATCCCTTAAAACTTGCTCAACACATGAAAAATCAATCTAAGTTTGTCAAATTATGGGTGAGGTAATAACTGTTAATAAGCAAATAAACTAGGGGAAAACGGGCATCACTCCATCAAACATTATATTTCCCTTGTTCTAATTCACTTTGATAAATTCAAAGGAGAAAAACATGGATATATCACTTACCTTGAACACAAGCACAAATATCTCTAATCACTGGTGGTCAAAATGAAACACTGTGCTTTTAAAACTTTAAACAAACAAATTTATTTCTAAGTTCAAAAGTTATAAGTAGAGTTCACAATCTCAAAAAGATTTACTATAACTTGACAACAAAGATTTACTATTACTTGACAAAGTAAGATTTAATTATTTCTTATACAAGATTAACTCACAAAACTTTAATTTATCAAGAAACCAATTTAACTAAGCAAAATTCAAACTTAAAACTCACTCCAAATTGTAACCGAAATCTTAAAAAATGAAATCAACACAAATATTCAGTGAACTCTTATGTAATGAAATCAACACCAGTAAAGTGCTAATTAAAAAATGTTAAATCACCAACACAAAATTTTAGACAACACTGCAAAATTATAAACATAAACACAACAGAATAATGTGAAAATAAAGACATTAAAATTTTATAGGCCCAGAAAATATACCAACAGCAATTTCGCTAAGACAAAATATGTGTAAAGATTACATCAATATTTCAAAAGATTACTTTCACTTTTAAAAAGATTAAATACACCTCTCACCATAATAATAACTCTCTTTCACCAAAATAACACTTCAGTTTTTAACATGGTACAAAACAAGTAAATAGCACATTACCTTACTCCTTTTTATACACTATTATACCCTCCTTACTCTTCAACAAAATGTACTTTTTACACAACGTCTCTATAACACAAATATTTTAAACCATTCTCAAAATTATTATGCTTCATGGGCGAGTGACCAAAATTTTACATCCTACAATTTAAGGATGAGTTGAGAGAGAGAGAGAGAGAGAGAGAGAGAGAGAGAGAGAGAGAGAGAGAGAGAGAGAGAGAGAGAGATCTTACTGCTACCAGTTTCCTTTCCTGACTAACTAATTTTGGTCCACCAACGTCTGTTATAATTACAAACCTGGATTGCCAGATAGCCATTTAAAGAATGAGCTACACCAGAAGAATCTTAGAATAAACTGAATTCCTTCTTCTACACTAGAATACACAGAATACAGAATTCCTTCTTCTACAGAATAAACATAGTATTCATGGAATTATTCTTTGGCTTGGAAAGGAAATATGTTTTGCTTTTTATCTAAATGATTGGCAATTGACTTCCTGCTTGTACACTTGTGTAAACAGACACAGATCTTTGGTACTGGTCATGCTAAGACCTGTCAACCCTTATAAAAGATAACCTAAGTGCCTGCCCTCACTTACCCATTTCCCAGACGGCCAAGCACAGCTGTGTAAACAGGACGTACTTATCTGATCTGGCCCGAAAATAACTCTCTTTACAGGATCTGAAACTTCTAACTCCCACGAAACATGGCATACTACGAACATAAAGAATATATAACATTTATAAGCATTGCACAACAATACATACATTACAAAGTCACCTCCATTAGCACTTCATAACACATGAAATAGCTGAAAGAAAAAAATCAAACTTTACAGAATATTCACGTATCATAATTAATATATATATATATATATATATATATATATATATATATATATATATATATGTGTGTAAAAATAGCTTGCCCAAAAACAACAAACTTTATACTTTAACATACATTCACTCTTACATTATAAATATGTATACATTGTGTGTATATATAAATATGTATGTATATATATATATATATATATATATGTGTGTATATGTGTGTGTGTGTGTGTGTGTGTTGAATCGGATTCATTCCTCAGAAAATTTTCTCTAGAATTATGGTAAAATCGTTGTTTCGTTCTCTAGTAGTTCATCTTATGCACTGCTGAAATTTTTCATAAAAGAGATAAAGGTCTGAATTTGTGATAATGGATGTCTTATTTGCTGTATGATTGTACCTCATGTTATACCTATATTGTAATTTATAATCTAGCATCTTTTAGTATAAGGGTTATTTTGAAGACTCAGCGTATTTGAGTATTAATTGCAATATAAAATTAACCTATTTAACCTTATCTGTATTATAAATCTGATCTCTAAAACTCGCTATTTTTTTATGCTCTCCTTAGAACATTTTCTGTTAAGCTTTTATCATGATAGATATATGATTGCTCAGCTTTACATGATGCAGCTTCACGATAATTTCCCAGAGATGTTGATGGCCGTATCATAACAGAAATCGGCTTAAGTCTTTTCGATATTCAAATTTTATTTTTCCTTTATTTTAGTCACTACAAAATCATGCGAAAGAACATTTCGCCGTCTTGTACCATTTAGAGACGGTAAGTTGTTTTCTTTTAATACTTCCAATGATCCTAGTTGCATTCCAGCAAATTCAGTTTACATATAACACTACTATTATTCATTGCCTTTAATGGACACCTTATTTTATAAAGACTACACAATTTACCACACAAAAAAATGAAAATATCTAAGCATACAATGTCTACGAAAAAATTTCTGACATAAATGAAAAAAGTTAACGTGAAATTAAGTGAACAATAAAGTACTGATCTCCAACCCGAAGACCTACTCGCTAATAGTAGGGTTTAAAACGTGCCTCCGTTAGGACCGATCTGAGTAATGTTGACAGGAATGATCGGACGAGAGTGACGTTGAATGAAGGATTATCAGAGGAGCCCCTCATATATCACAGGATCCTGATCGTAAATATTACAAGCTCCATTAAGGAAAATATTAATACATAATAGAAAATTCCTTGGACTGAGACAAACACGAAACTTTGATTAAGAGGCGAAGTCAAATGACGAAAAAAAGAGAACCGTATGATTACGAAAATAACAATATATAGAAAAATCCGTAAATAATACGGTTACAGTAAGGTTTTCTTTAATTTTTTTCATAAAAAACAAATATTTTTTAACATTATTATTAAAAGAAAAATTAGCCAAGTTTGCAATTTATATAAGTTTTGACCTTTGTTTCTCCGGACTTCTATCCCATTAAAATATATATGTATAAATAATGTAAGAATACAAAAACAGTAAATATAGGATCAATAAATTTTGAATATTTGTCGTTATTTCTGATATAAAACAGCCATCTTTCATTTTATGTGACCAAAAATTACTAAGATTTAATGAGATCTCTCAGGAGTGGTGACAATGCTTTTAACAATTAAGCAGAACCATAAAATTGGGCAACTTTCCTCTGAAACTACAACTTTTATTCATGAAGTTAATGAATGATTACCAACAAGGTTTAGAGAGAGAGAGAGAGAGAGAGAGAGAGAGAGAGAGAGAGAGAGAGAGAGGCTAACACTTGGTATAATGCTAAAGTTCAAAGGGTATTTGCATCTTTTATTTTCATAAAAACCATCATGACTATTACACCATAAATAACAAAATTTCATTTTGACTACTCGTCTCTACCAATATATATTTTAATATTATTTTTCTAAACATGACAAAATGATAACCGCCGCAGTCACTGAGGGATGCAGTTTAACCGAAAGCTCTCCAAGATTTATAGACGGCCTGATCACTGTTCCGAGACTTCTCTGCTGAAACAACTCGTACTTATCTTTATTCCGAAAACAATAAATAACAATAAACGGTCCACTTCCAATGACCTTCCAATCGTGTAACTCGGCCTAATGAGTACATGCTAGGAATTATCATTAAATTAAATTACAGTGATTTTCGGGTAAAGCAAAATTTATATGAAAGGAGAGTTTACGAAGCATTTCTCCAGAGCTCTAATAAATTTGTCTCACGAGTGAAAACATTCAAATTGATCGACCTTTAATTGGCCATAAATCTTCTCACTTTGTTAGGGGCAGGAACTCAAAACGAGAACTAATTTCTTGAGTGGGATAAATGACGATAATAACTACCATTTGAAGAAAAATTAATAAAAAATAAATTACCGACACACTTCGCTGTAGTAAATATGACAGCTTCGTCTTATTAAAACTGGTAACAGTAAAAGAACTAGTAAGAAAACTTTATAGTGTACAGTCTGTAACCGTTATCAAACAATTACCACGACAAGACACAAAAACACGAACATTAAATGCATAAAGATAATCACATACATACAGATGCAAATATGTACATATATATAATAATATATATATATATATATATATATATATATATATATATATATATATATATATATAGAGAGAGAGAGAGAGAGAGAGAGAGAGAGAGAGAGAGAGAGAGAGATTCACCTCTAACATATTTCACATTTCTTTCATCAGATACCGTCTAACATGCACCTTTAGCAATATACACAAAATACCATGAGTGTGACTTTAAGGGTAAACTGAACCATTGAAAGAGGGGAGCAAAACCCCAGGGTAAACCCCAGGGTCTCTACAAGATTCCACAAGCGTGAGGAAATCCAATTCTAAGAAAGGGAAGGAAACGAAAACGAAAAATGGACAACTCCACCAACTGGATTAACATAAAAACGAAAGCTAACTATATATCACTGTTATGGTGAGGTGACTTCCAAGAGGTGGGGACGGGACTCTTGCCAGCGAGATGGCCTTGTACCTCCATCAGCGACTGCACCCAACGGCACCCATAATTAAAACAAATTACGTTTAATAATAGACCAACACGTTCCAGAATTTGTAAGCTGAAAGGTTCTCACATCATCACCCTTCGCATGCATGTATTCAGACGAATACCCAAGACCAATGACTTATGGGGATCTTAATGGCGACCCTTGGACTTCGTGTACCACGGGATGGCTCATATTTTCTCCTCCAGGCCTTTGACGGAGGCCCATGCAAACCTTTTACATGCAGATGTTACGATGGCTGGGGGCTCCTTGCACTCACAATTACCCCCACCTCCGTTAAGGCACTAAAGGGTGGATCTTTATTATCAACGCGATTCATGCCACATCCATTCCGAGACTATAGAGGATTCATTGAAAATCGATTGGAGGACGAACCCCTTAGGGGGGATGGGGGTGATCAAGGGGAGCCCGGGCCGTCGATACAAATCCTTTGAAGAGTGAAAAGAGGCCTTTCAAACGAGACTGCACTTCAATAATGAGGGGAGGGGAGGGGAGGGGACGCTTTGGAAAGAATGAGGCCATATTTGAAGATGCAGGAGGGTAATTAAAGTACAGGTGAAGGAAGGTGTGGGCGTAGGTTCGCAAAACAGGTGAACGAGTTTGTGGTGGGTGGCCGCCATTGTATGCAAAAGAAAAATTGCCGTGTATCAATATCTCCCGTGGAAAGAGCAGCATGCGTTTATTTCTTCATATGCAAAGGGACTCTGGAGCATATGATGTTACAAAAAGTACACGAGGAAAAGGCTTCAAAGAACAAACACTTAGGATTTACGTTATCCAATTATGTTTGTGAACTTTAATGGAAGGGCTCCTGCAGACAGAGGATTGAACAACTTAACGATGGGAGGGTAGGAATGAAGTGGTTGTACTTTAAGTTGTCACCTTAAATTATAGACCCTAATTAAAAAGAATTTCTCTCGGGTTGGTATCATAATCCTTGATATTTGAAGAAATACCGTAAAATCTCGTTGAGTCACACATACACATTAAGAGGAATTTTATCAATGAAACGGAAGCAAAAACGAAAAAACGAGTCAAACTTAAAACAAATATACTTGCGATTTCCATAATTTTTAAAAGAAGTCGTGCTCGAAAGCTATTATGCACAAAAACTAAGAAAGGATACTGGATATATGAGTGTTAGAAAGGGCAATAACGCCGACTCTAAATGGATCCTAGGGAAAATGGGCTTAAATGAAAATATGAGACCATTAGCAATTCTTCAATAATGACCATTGTGTCCCAGTAGTCTCCTTTTCGTAAAGAGACGACCAAGTCCATACATTAATACTTCACTTACATGTATGTGTGTATGTATGTATGTATGCATTTATATATTTATATATATACATATAATTAAATTAATATATAAGAGCTACAAAATTTTATGGAAAAAAGGAAATGGCTGATTTGGGAGTAAAATCTGATAAGTGGTGTCAAGATGAGACATGATGTGAAGCAAGGAAGGTTTGCAATGTAAATGGAGTGTCGATGGAAAACACTTCACAAATGCCACATAAGCCAATCATTTTGAAGCTAGCAATTTTTTTTTTCGATCTCGTATTTGAATTCCACCTCTCTCCACGTCATGTCCATAAGTGCCGATTGCGTGTAAATGTGTGTGTGTGTGTGTGTGTAAACTGATCACATTTTGAGAAAAATATTGTTCTCGTACATGCCTAAAAAATCTCAAGTAAAAAATCATTTAGACGAGGTTTTTAATTTTATCTGTAAAATATAACGGACGAGTAACAGAATATATACTCATAAATGGTTTTCAGCGCCTTGTTTTCAGGCTACATCTTTCTGTATGCGAAATCTAGCTAATCCAAATGAAAATACAAGTACCTCTTCACAGCGATGAACTTGTCAATCAGTCTTCCCCTTTTATATTTAATTTAATCTTTTCCATTAACGATTTTTTCCATAACTACGTGATCCTGATGCGACGGCATACACGCCTTCAGACTTTCAGTCGAAAATCTCAAAACCTCAGCGTAAGGAGCGGAAGGTGGTAAAAGAATATTTGTAAAAGTAAAATTCATCCACTCTATTATTCTAAAGTAACGCATTCACCCGTTGGAGTTTTACTAGTAAACCTTTCACAGCAATCAGGGTTACAAAACTAAGGAGCAATAAGCGTAATACAAGGGGAAAAAGTTGTTGGTTCGGTTTTAACAGAAATGCATCATTACAACGAAACCTTTTGTTACTAGACCGTCATTTAAATAATAAAATTCTTAACAAAGAACTTTTCGAGACTAACCCAATTAAACTTTAAAATTTCAATCGTAAACCTCATTGTAATCTAATATACGAGTTCTTGGGGAATGCAAGAAAAGAGAAATGGTAGGAAAATGAATTTTGTCTTGTATTCACTTCATCTAAGAATTCATTTCTTCCACTCAGAGTCGAGGTGAAATAAAGACAGTTATTTGGACCCAACAATTTTCAGCTGTGGGTTGTATATCCATTGTCTAGTTAGAAATAGGTTGATTATGTGGTCAGGTGACAACTTGATTGACCATGAAAATTCCTGGCTAATTCCGCCTTTGAAAAGAATCCCACGAATAAGGTAAATTTGTCATGATTTTTTACACTCGCTTCTTTCCCTCTTTTCGCTCGTCTTTGTTTTTCTTCCTGCAAGATTTACTCTGCAACAGTCCCTGAACATTTCCAGTGATACGGAACGTTTCTACCTTTCCTACACCTGATGGGTTCGGATTCTACGACTGCCGTCATAACACCTACAGTCATCGACTCAGGGCCCTTATATTACACATGCGCTTTCACTGAAACTAACAAAATTCCTCTTGAAGTTTTGCTCTTCTCTGTACCGACGTCACTGGACACGGCTATTCCAAAGTTAGCGTCATGTTTTCCTATGACAACTGAGAGAGAGAGAGAGAGAGAGAGAGAGAGAGAGAGAGAGAGAGAGAGCCCTTAAATCATGAATAACCTAAATATCCCCTACCACGTGACCTACAGGTCACGGAGACCCATAAAGTACTCTGTGGGCATTAAAATTTATGTTCCGCTAAACTGTAGCGAAGTGCGCTACTTTGGCTGCGACTAATAGCTAGTAAAATGACGCCTACCCTGGAGGAATACTTGGAGCAGCCACTTAAGCAGAGCCAGGTACCCAATCGTTTACCTGGACCCACCTCATCTCCAAATTGCCGGTTTCACTCCATAATTGAATGTAATTAGTCAGCAATTGCACGTTGTCATGCAATGTTGGTAGACTTTTCACATACTTTCTCATGCAAAGACACTGCATATGAGAGATACCTATAGAGAAGGTCTCTTCCCAGTAACCTGTTTCCTTGGGAGGCGACGTAGTACTCCAACTAATGGCAGTGAGAGTAATGGGCATGGTGTTAAGACCCATCGAAAAACCTAACTACCTACATGGCGCTGGCTCGGTGCACTCTTATTACATGACGTACGAATTTGAAGAGGTTGCGGTTACAAAACCCTTACTCTTATTTAGCTGGGATTGTAAAAAACATGCATGACATCGACCGTCGACGCTTTCACGGTTGTTTTGATTTATAGATTTATAGATTTTACGCATATATGCCAAGCACTGAGGCAACTAAGGCCATTCAGCGCTGAAACGGAAATTGACAGTCAAAGTCTGAAAGGTGTAACAGGAAGAAAACCTCGCAGTTGCACTATGAGTCAAATGTTAGGAGAGGGTGGACAGTAAGATGAAAGAAAGAGAATATGAACGGAGGTACAGTAAAGGGAATGAAAGCACTTGCGGCTAGGGGCCGAAGGGACGCTGCAAAGACCCTTAAGTAATGCCTACATTGCACCGCATGACGTGCACTGACAGCAGTAACCCCCTACGGGGGTTTTCACGGCTGTGTCCTGTACGTAAAGATAGGACAGGTCGATCCACATGCAAATGTCATATATATATATATATATATATATATATATATATAATGTCATATATATATATATATATATATACATACTATATATATATATATATATATATATATATATATATATATATGTGTGTGTGTGTGTGTGTGTATATATATACTGTATGTGTGTGCGTGGAGTGTGTGTGCATTGTATAATATAAAAATGCCTATCACAAAAAGAAAAGTTATCAATTTATTTCGAACTCTCGTTTTTTATATGCAAAGGCTGCCGCAAAATTTCCTGGATATTTGCGAGAAAGGTGAATGCAAAGGGCCTCGAGGAAATTCAGCAGCTCACGTCTTTCCTGCCTTCGGTTTTCCACAAAGCTCCACTCGTCCGTTTCCTGCATATTTTCTCATAAGTCTCATCAAAGGACATGTCCAAGACATCTCCATCTCCCTTTCATTATTAACTCGTAACAGCGAAATCCATAGTGAAATTGACGACATAAACAAGAGACAAATTTCTCATTACCAATAAGTGTGGAGGAGACTTCTGGTCGAAAGCTACAATGCCCGTAACCCCTAGCTTATAACGATCATAAACTTAACGAAATGTAAAGGTTTCTACAATATCAAAAGACTTTCAAGTATAATTTTCCAATAACAAATAATGTTATGAATAAAAATCAAGGATTTTAACATGCACAAACCGACCGATTAATCGAGATAAATCTAAACAACTAGTGGGTTTATGAAGTCTTGTTGCAATCTACAAGTGCCTTTCCGCAGTCAGACAAAGAATTATCACAGGAGATATACGGAAGATTAGCATATTCACCTGGGAAGCCGAATCCATAAAAAGACCCCCTTTCCCATGAATCTCTAAAACAACAAACACATTAACCTTATGCATAATAAGTAATTGTTTTTTAAGGTACTTCCATGGCATTAGTAACATTGCCGCTTTCGGGAAAATCTTTACAACTAAAAGGGAAAAATTATTCAAAACACCGTTTATTACGCAATTTCAGCTCTTCAGCACTTCTTTCCAAAACAATATTCTTGAGTATTAACAATTTATCAACGTCGAAGTCCAAAATTAAAAGCCCTGGGGAGTCACAACTTTCTAAAACAAATTCCGAATTTTACTATATTGCAGGAAAGTCACAGCAATGAGTAACGATCTATGGAACTTGAAATACAGTTGCAGATAAAGCATTCTGTCGTAGGTCATCGGCGGACGCTTACAAATGACAACAGAGAATTTGTTTTTCCTCACTCCCCTGTTTGGTAACAGTGATAGAACGCAATTGATGATTGGCTTGAGAACACAGGTATTGAGTAGGCAGAAATAAATGAATCCCTTGGTCCTCATTATGCCAGTTTATATTATCGCTCTGACACTGATGATCTATGGATCTGGTACTGACTGTGCATGGGTTGTTGGGACAGTTAGGGGGAAAGGAATTAAAGTCATAGCCATAAAGGGGTCTGGTAATAAGGTGTAATACACTGCAATCAAAATGAAAAAAATAGAGGTATCTTGTATACTTTCTCTAATGAAAGGAGTCTTTAGATTTTCTTCACTAAAATACGTCTAGTCCCTTGATATAAAAAACATCATACACTTGTGTACGAACTTAAAGTATATTTAAGGAGAATTACAAAAACTTATAGCTTTCATTCATCTTCAGTGGACTTGGTCACTCAAGTAAACAATGACGAAAAACAATGTCACAAGGAGAGGACCAAAAAGATAAAAAAAAAGAAACAAGGCAATAAACATTAAATAGTCAGCGATTAATATTTCTATTCAAAAGACTGAGGGATTTTCATCGAGGAACGAAACGCTGGTCCTCTTCTTGAACAACTCCAATAGTTGTTATCGGTAATGGTATCTTGTTTTCGTTTTGCCTTGTTCCTCTCCTTGTGGCATTGTTCCTTGTTACTGTTTATTTTAGTAACCAAGTCCACAGAAGATGGACGAAAACTTCAAGTTTCTCGATTCTTCACAAATATATTTTAAATTCGTGCACATGTATACCGCTGTGGATTCTCCGACATATTTGATATATCACGTCACTGCAAAATTACGGTAACCAACTTACAAACCCATGAAATACAAATATCCACATATATAGTTAATTGAAAAGAAAAATTTCTACAAAATAAAGTTCCAAACTCTTCATTGAACGTAGAGTCCTGGGGGTTAGTAAAAGCAGAATGATCTACCGTTAGTTCTCATTTTTATAATCCATGTGAACAGATCTGCCAAGTAATCTGTCAAATGGATACAGTATCAGCAGAATGATCTACTGTTAATTTTAATTTTTATACGTCATGTGAACAGATCTGCCAAGTGTTCTGTCAAATGGACAGAGACAGAGCATACTGAGGGAATGCTCCAAGGTATGACAACATTTCTCTACATCCATTTCTTTCGTCCAAACCAATATAAGCTTTTAGTATCTTCCAGGACGTAAACAATCCCTTCCTTCGGTGAAAGCAAAAAATATTTCCTAAAGCACAGCAACCTTACGAGTGACAACCAAGGAACATATACTCGCCAAGCAATTCCCAAAAAGACCCTGTGATCAAACGTAGAAATGTACACATAGCTGAACCCATTACTTCAATTAGTTAATGACTGTCAGAAAACTGCAATTGCGAGTTGGAGATTTTCCCACGAATGTCACTGAAAGTAACATCATAAAAAAATCTTTCTTCAACAAACATCAGTGCGGTTGTTATCATTAAAGGTTTTACAATACAAATAACACCTCCAATTTACAATATTATTGTTTAATAAACACGTAAATAACTGGATATCAACTGCACTCGAGTGAGGAAGCAGTTATTAAAAAGCCACAAATATGTCAAGAGTAATATGAGCAACAGGGGTAGAGAAAATGGGATTTGGGGGAACAACAATGCTTCTCTTTTTGCGCCCTGCATACACTTCATACTGTATTGTTTCAATAATCGTGTATCACAAAACATTTCGATTACAGTCCAGTGACGTTTATGAACTCCCTCGCTCTCTCTTTCTCTCTCTCATTTTCCATGGTCCCTTCTCCTGTCTGTTTTTAACTCTCTCTCTCTCTCTCTCTCTCTCTCTCTCTCTCTCTCTCTCTCTCTCTCTCTCTCTCTCCAGGATCACTACCGTGACCCCAATCAGTCATGGTTACGGGATTTCGACCTTTCATAAAGCCTCTGTACATTCCAGACAATAGAAAAAATGGCACCTAAGACCTCACGGTTGAGAACCATGATCTACTGCTAAACAAACTCACCCTGTAATTTTGACAGTCACAACAGCCAGGTCCTTCGCTGGCATTCAAGCGAGTGGATGCATCCCTCTGTTATCTTTCAGGAATCGGCAATGAAATCCAAGTGATTCTTGAGACAATGATACACGAAAATTAAAGCGGCAGAGAAAATCAACATGGATCTTTGATCTTTGTCGACTGGTGAGAAATCACACTTATGAAATACTTAAGAATATCGAGGTTAAGACCTTTTGACCCGTGAGAATACTGTGGGGCGTCTCCAGACACACATACACACACATAGAAGAGGGGAGGGGTGTCCAGAGGATTGGGTAGGCGGAGGGGAGGGGTGAGAAGAAGGCATGCAGGCCAAGACCGTATATTAGAATATCCATAAAAGGTTCAATATTCTGGAGTCTTTTGTTTACTTAAGAATAGAAATAGGTCGAAGTATTGTTGAGCTATGTCGGACAATTTTTCTTAGCTCTTTCAAGCGATAACAGAGGCTGTCGTGCCCGAGTCTTTATAAATCTTTTAGAGGAGGAGAGCAAATTGAAAATAATTCATCGTTAACACTTGGTTTTGTCGGAACTTCCCAAAACATTTTATTTCCAAAAATGGCAACACAAACTCTCTCTTCTCTTTCTCTCTCTCATCCCATGAATATCACAATTCAACTGCAAAATTAATGAGAGTCTAGTCTATTTCAGAGCCGTTTCCCTAAACTGTGCCTCCGTTACCAAAAGAAAATTCGTGACCGAGATAAATTAATATAAAATGTAGGCTTTATTCAGTGAGTTACGCAATGCGATAACATGAAAAAGGGGGAGAGAAGGTCACAAAACATAAAATAAAATAATTGTGACTTTTATGTTATGTCGTGAAGGAGGTTGTGGAAAAGGGTGCGGGGATGACGATGATTTTGATGATGAAAGAGCAGTGGGTGCGAGTGGTTTTTGGTGCTCGATATCAGAAAACTACTGATTCGTCCTCATTTCCCGGTTCTCCCTTTCCCCAACAAACCTTATTCCATTATTCCCCTTCCACGGCAATCTCCATCATTTCTTTACCCGTCTTCGCTGCCCACCCATGCTCCAATGGGTTTCTTATCACTCCCGACAATCGCCTTATCTGCTATAATCTTTTAGGGGATCGATAAGAATCTAATCACCCGTTCAGGGTACCCATGCATCGCAGCGGCTCCATAAATTTCGTTACATTATTTTGATGTAATGGCCATTGTTCCTACACGTCCGGTACAATACACGAGCACAACGCTAATATCAGTGCGCCGATCTCCGACAAGAATGCGACATAAAATATTTGATCGTTAAACCTGAATTACTACACTGGAGATCCAAAGTCAACTGACGAAGGAGGTGGGAGGGAGTGGGAGAAGCTAAAGAGAAGAATTGGAGGAGGGTAAAACAACAACCTGGCGAAGTCACGGACAGAGGTGCAACTGTGCGAAACGATATTAACGACGTTGATAACGATGGCTGAAATAAGACGTACAGAAAGACCTAAGAAGGAGAGGAAAATAACCAGGCGGTCGAATAGTGATTCGGAGACAAGTTGACTCAACGGTGGATCACCTACAACTCCTGCCTTCAAACAAACTGTGGTGACGTCGTCATATCAAGCAGTGCAATGCTTTATCATAATTCCGAGACCCATGCAATATAAGTGGATTAAGATAGCAATAAAGATTAGAACATTAACTGTACGAGCGCGCGTATTCAGAAGCGTGATTAAACCACCTATACAACTGAAATATCTTTCTAATTTCTGTTTATTAACATTAAAAATTTGCGAACAGTAACATGAAATAATCCTGTAAGGACATTAACGTGGTGAGGATGCTTCCACAAAACAAAATGCCCTTATGTGAAGAAAGTAAAATGACCAAGGAGAATAACTTGTATTTAATAAGGAAATTAAAAAAAAAGCAACGTGTCAATAAAAAACAAAAATGGCGCATAGTGCTCTTAGGTAGTATAAGTCTTTCTTAAACTTATAACCGTCAGTACAGATGACGCAGCTAGGAGGGCCTTTCCACAGTTATACGTATTGTCCATGGCCTTGGGGAGGGGGGGCGGGTTCCCGTGTGCATGAGATGTACCCTAATTCACCCATTTGCATTTTACAGTAGACACCTTGAATTATCTGAAAAATCAGGGTGGACTTTCTGAAACCTGGCAGCAAGTGAGAAATTTAGGCTTAATTTCACTGTATCGGGTGATAATTCCGACCCGTAAACTCTGGGTACCTGGCCTTAAAATACCCATATCTCCCTTGAAAATTAACGTAGAAGGCTCGTTTACTACTCAAAATGTTCCTTTTAATAAGCTCTTTCCAATGATATATAAATCTTTAACTTTTAGGGCTATATTAGGTCATAAATACCCAAAACATCACCAGAAATCGAGAAAAGCACTAGAGATTTATGTTAGCAATTTCAGAGGTCCAAATGAATATAACCCCCCCCCCTCAAGAAGATTGTCTGCTGGATTGGTATCTGAAGTTCCAGAACTGAATTCTGATGTTGAAGAAGCAGACCTACGATGCATTGTTTGTGCACTTCATGCAGTTCAACAAGGATGTAACCAACTTATAATCCTTTCATCTGATACTGATGTCTTAATTCTGTTCTTGCATTACTGGAATGAGCTTCATTATCAAGGATGCAGTGAACTGTGGCTTAAAACTGTATCTGGGGATTCAGTCAGGTATATTGCCATTCATACATTGACTGTTCAGCTAGGGAGGGAACTATGCCAAGTGTTGCCTGCAGTGCATTCCCTGACTGGCTGTGATTACACAAGCATATTTGGGACTAAACTTGCTGCTCTAAAGGCACATCCAGAAATGTATTTAAAAGAATTTGGAACTAAAAATAATTTTGAAAGTCAAGTTATCATGGCTGAAGAGTATTTGACAAGAGTACTGAAGCAGGCAACAATGTGTAAAACAGCAGATCACCTGAGAAACTATTTGTATCATCATTCCAAGAGGTCATGCTTTAAGAACCTACCACCTACTAGCTATGCAACAATACAACATATAAAAAGAGCATAGTTTACCACATATCACATGATTTCTGTTTTATCTAAACCTAAATGGGAGCCCTTGATCCTATGTTATATGGTTATAAAGTAGCTGATGATCTTTTGGTGCCAACTGATGGAAAAAACCCAGTACCTGAGGAATTCACTGTGATGTGCAGTTGTACAAAATGTGGAGCATATCACTGTCCCTGTCGAAGCAATCATGTTCCTTGCTGCAGCTTTTGTAAATGTCAAAGTGTCTTAGTTGTAAGTGATGCAATGTAGCAATCCTTTGGGTTACAATATGGAATGAGGAATCTTATTAAAAGCACAATCATGAGAAGCAAATACTGTCATTCGACCATAAGAACTTATGTAAATTTGACTCCTTTACGAATGGAAGTTAAAGTTTAGAATATTTAGCCATGAAAATAAACTACAGACATTTCAATTATAAACTCAATACATGTATTTACATTATTAAATACATACTGCCTTTGAATTTATCTTTTTGATATTAAAACTATTGTTATGGATGTTTGAATTAGTTTAATTCAACCAATACAACTTCTTCATTTGCAATGTCATAGTACCCTTTTAATACTAAAGCTACGCCATAGGTTAATAAAATTTTTATGCTATATCCAGAATTTATAAAGTCAATAATTATTTAAGAAAATTGTGCAAGCTATATATTTTTTATAATTTTATTCACTTGAGAAGTTTTTCAAAGTACTTTATCATCAAATATTAATCCCCATACCATGATAAGTGCCACCTAGATAGCAATGACCACCAATGGGCATTTTAAAAATAAAGTTTTTATGAAAAGTTACTGTATGCTTCTGTGTGTTTAGAAAGTAATAAAATGCTTATTATTTGAATAATATGGTGTTGCTGTGTTGATTGTTGTCAATATATGCCATTCATTCTTTAACATTGTTTGATTTTTACCATTTTTCCTTCATGAGGTAAATCATCAGCTTTGCTCGATTTCTGGTGATATTTTGGGTATTTATGACCTAATATAGCCCTAAAAGTTAAAGATTTATATATCATTGGAAAGAGCCCATTAAAAGAAACGTTTCGAGTGGTAAACGAGCCTTCTACGTTAATTTTCAAGGGAGATATGGGTATTTAAAGGTCAGGTACCCAGAGTTTAAGGGTCGGAATTATCACCCGATATAGTGAAATTAAGCCTAAATTTCTCACTTGCTGCCAGGTTTCAGGAGAGTCCACCCTGATTTTTCAGATAATTCAAGGTGTCTACTGTAAAAGGCAAGTGGGTGAATTAGGGTACATCTCATGCACACGAGAACACCCCAAGGCCTGTATTAGTAATAGAGAACGAAAGGGCAAAATCTCAACGCGGCACCTGTTCTTAATTGGGATATTTGTTCTCTGCGGGCTAATAATCTTTACTACTTGTAATGGAACAAGCGCTAAAAGCGCAGTGGGATATTCTTGAAGGAATCGAGTTTATTGGAGACTGTCAAGAAGTACACCTTCCGACGACGATCTGTATCATCATTACCACTGTTTGAGAAATAACCCATCGACTCGAGCAATTTTGCCTGAAAGACATATGTCCTAGGTTGCAGCTGACATCGTGACGGCGAAGAGTACACTATCTAAAGCATACAAAATTTATAGCCACATCTCTGTAAATATTGGAAACCTTAAAAAAATGCCAGGTTTTAAGGTAAAATTTCCATTTCTTACATGTCGGCAGCGAGTTGCTGTTAATGGGATCTTGGCGAGCCAAGACCTATTGAGCCTGGAGTTCCACAGGGTAGTATTTTTGGTTCCTTTATTTTTAGTGTACACAAGACATATGGTTGTTGGCCTGGTAAACAAGATTGGCGATGCAAGATTGCTGAGTATGCCGAAGATGCAACACTTGTGGGCGCAGTAAAGTCTCCATTTATTAGAAATGAAGCTGCCCTATGATTCAATCGTGACATGGAGCGGATTAGTTAATAGCGTAGTCGGTGGGGTATGAGGCTGAACTCAAGTAAAACGACAACACCATTGATTACCAGATCTCGTACCGATTTTCCACCCCATCCTCGCCTTCAGGTGGATAGGACTCTGCTTAAATGAGTCTGAAGCTTTAACTATACTTGGTGCAACTTTTGACTCACATCTTACTTTTGAGAAATATCTAATGACAATGTCAGCTAATATCGCATGGAAGTTAGATATTGTACGCAAGACCTCATATATTTTTAACAGCGATAATAACAATGCAACCTGTTTTAGGTCATTTATCCTTCCTTTACTAGAATACCATTCTCCAGTGCTTCGTGGTGGTAGGTCTCTGTTACCTAACATTATCAGTTAAGACTTGGACCATCGGTTTGTGAATTTTTCATAAGTTGTATTTTAACAGAGATGTTCCACATTCATAATTGCTCCCTGATCCCATTTTCCTGCCGAGAGCGACCACATATGCTGAACAGCTGCATCAATATGCAGTAAAAGTTCCTCGCTGTCGCACTTCTCAGTTTCACAGGTCGTTTATCCTTCACACTGTTGGACTCTGGAACAGTCTCCCTGAAGATATTATGCAATTGGAACCTCGAAAGTTCAAGCAAAGATGCAATGCATTTACTATCCTACAGCAACTGTTGTTATATTTTATAACTTACATCTTTATCCATTTATTTATTAATGTGTTAGTTTATTTTTTTTTCTTTTCTAATGACAGATCTCATCTTTTTGTATTTCCTATTTATTACCTTATGTTACTTTACCAATGAACACCAAATTCTTTGGAAGCTTGAATTTCAAGTCATGGCTCATGAGGGCTTGTTCCATATAATAATAATAATAATAATAATAATAATAATAATAATAATAATAATAATAATAATAATAATAATAATAATAATAATAATAATTTATATTTGATACACAGACTTGTTCTTAGTAGCTAAATATTACCAAATATTCTGGCTATAATAACGATTGCCCACTTGGCTACGATGGCGATCATGGGTCTATTCCAGCACTAATGAATGTATCTAAATTCGACAGGTATATATATATATCAATGAGCGTCAGCTGACTTTTATCCTTCTCATGGTCAGGTCGGCAACGTAACCTTGCTCTGGTACCCTGGATGGGGGTCTGAATCCTGCTACGGAAATCAGAAATACAGTACTACATATACTTGTACTTGGAGCTAAGGCTTTGGAGAGACAAGTGTATCCATGAAGTGTGAAGAATTCGAAATTAAGAGGTCACTGTGGTTATCACACGCCAACACACATATATGTATATATATATATATATATATATATATATATATATATATATATATATATATAGATATAGATATATTGGTGTGTGTGTTTGTGTGCGGATATTCATCTCCACATATTTCTGTATATTTACATACCAAGTATTTTCACAAGGAATTTCGAAGTCAATGACTTTTGATGTCACGATGCCAGAGAACTTAAATTAAATTAAATAAAATCAAATCAAATCAATTAATTCTGTAAGTTATGAAACTGGCTTTCTTAATTGGAACTATCTGGAAATTATACGAAGTGAAAGTTAATAATAATGTTCAAAATAATGAAAACAGCAGCCACTACTCCTGCTAGTTCTGAACAAGTTGCCTAAAAGAAAATGAGCTTTAAGATCAGGTATCCGAGAAAAATACGAAATAAAAATTCTAAGAACAGTCCCATACAAATCTACCTAGTACTGCCAGTACTGAGAGAGAGAGAGAGAGAGAGAGAGAGAGAGAGAGAGAGAGAGAGAGAGAGAGAGAGAAAGGAGCCTTGCATTAAATTCAGTAGGGATGACTATAATGCAACATCATCTCGTTTCTTCAAACCATATCTTATCTGGAATCACCATCTCACCCTCCAAACCATTCCACTCTAAAGGTTTACGATGTGCGAAGGAACGAAATGCTCCGAATATTGCGTAATCATTTTCCAGTAACAGAAAACACCTACTTTCTCTTGCTATGGCATTTTGGTCCAATGGGATCAAGGAAACTAGTAAACCAAACTTGATAATAATATTGTCTGGGTTCGTTTCAAAACAATATTGTGCTTAGAAAGGAAGCTTTAATACAATAAGAATATATATATATACTGTATATGTATAAATATATTATTTATATATATATATATATATATATATATATATATATATATATATATATATATATACACATATATATGATATTACAATGGCGACACGCCTTTGACCAAACAGTTGCTCCGAGTTAACATCGCCATTCTAAAAAGTAGTCATTTCAAATTATTCACTGGATTTATATATCAAGTGACCTCTCACGTGGAACACTGAAGTGGATCTTGACAGACAAAACATTTTTTGTTACAAGCTAGCTCCAGTCTGAGCTATTGCTGCCTCTAAGCAACTTTCATTTCACATAAGCTCTTTTGAACATACTAGAGTAAAAATTTCAGTATTAAAGCATTTGTAAGCACAGCATACAGAGACAGAGATATGTAACAGCACACGGCCGCATATATACGCGCACACACAACACACACAATAAATACATACATACATATATATATATATATATATATATATATATATATATATATATATATATGTATATATATATATATGTGTGTGTGTGTGTGTGTGTGTGTGTTGTGTTTGTGTATAACTAAATCACGTATATGGAACGTGATGAATTTATAAGTAAAGGCAAATGCCACAAAGGGAAAGTGAAACAACGGAGTGATTGCTAGGCCTTTCGGCACAACGGTCCTTTACTAGCAGAACTGATGAGAAATATAAAAGTAAAGTTACAATAAAGCTCGTATAATTGACAGATATCCTTGAGGATGTGGATTATAAAGGAACAGAGGTATCTGGAATCCAATACAGTTGAAGAATCAGTGGACCCACCAAAACAAAGGTAAATCTTTGAGAGGTTTTACAACATATTAGGCCTAACGGGCTCAAAAGCAGGGAGGAATTAATTAAAGGATTATGCAGAGGAAGAGACTGACCGCCAAAAATTACCTTGGAATAAATAAGGTGATTACATACTGTTTGTTTATAAAAGTACACTACTTAATATATTCTCCTTTTGGTAAACAACAACAATTTTTGCAAATGAACATTTTCAAAAACCTGTTAAACACATGAATACATAGAAAATATATATAAGGTTAACTAATTAGTAATTAAGTCAGTGATATTATCTTTAAGGTCATTCTTGAACATTTTACCAATACGGGGTCCAAATAATACATGCCAGGGATAAGGTTAAAATTACAGCTGGAAGTAAGCTGTATAATACCAGATTCTAAATGATTTTATGAAGAGAAATCTTTCGATCTGGCAATCACTGAACTGTCAGTCCAATTTATCCTGTGTGAGTTTTCAGTTAAATGAATGAATATTGCATTGGATGTTTGCCGTAAGAAAAGCAACAACATAATATATAAAATTCCATGCTTGGACTGCTCTTCTTTTTATATAGGTAATCAAGTAAAGATTTAGAAGTGAGAATTCAACAGCATAAGCATTCTGTAAAACTAGGCAAACAATATTAATTCATTTAAATGAAAACTCTCACGGGATAAATTGGACTGACAGTTCAGTGATTCCCAGATCGAAAGATTACTCTTCACAAAATCTTTTAGAATCTGCTACTATACAGCTTACTTCCAGCTGTAATTGTAACCTTGTCCCTAGCTTGTATTATTTGGATCCCTGTATAAGTAAAATGTTCAAGAATGACCTTAAATATAAAATCACTGACTTAATTATTAATTAGTTACCTTATATATATTTTCTATGTACTTGTATGTTTACTAATTTTTTAAATGTCCATTTTGCAAAAAATAATGTTATTGTTTACCAAAAGGAGAATATATTAAGTGTTGTACTTTAATAAACATACAGTAGGTAATCAGCTTATTCATTCCAAGGTCATTTTTGGTGATCAGTCTCTTCCCCTGTATAATCTTTTGAATTGATTACTCTCTACTTCTGAGCCAGTTGGCCCTAATCTTTTGTAAAAACTCTGAAAGATTTACCTTTGTTTTGGTGGGTCCACTAATTCTTCAACTGTGTTGGATTCCAGGTGCCACAGTTCCTTTATAATTCCCATCCTCAGGGATATCTGTATGTCATCTGTCAATTATATGAGCTTTATTGTAACCTTACTTTTATATTTCTCATCAGTCTGCTAGTAAAGGACCGTTGTGTCAAAAGGCCTGACAACCACTCCGTTGTTTCACTTTTCCTTCGTAGAACTTTGCCTTTATGAATATATTATATATATATATATATATATATATATATATATATATATATATATATATATATATATATATACATAAATATACATATTTGTGTTAATTTTTCGTCACATACACATGTAACTTTTGTATTAGCAAATATCAAGCCCAAAACATCGTTTAATACTGAATTCGCTATATCTTGGGAATAACTTACACCCAAAGGGAAATGAATTACAATTCATAAGTGTTTCTGGGGTTTCTCGTTGTTTATGAACCAAAGGCCTGGTTTGAATCCTGACCAGGCAGAAGCACATCAATTATAATTCCCTCTGTGTATACATAAGGTAGAGTGAATTGATATTAAGCTATAAATGATGCTTATATTATTTCGTTACTATTAAATAACTGTGTAAAATATATATATATATATATATATATATATATATATATATATATATATATATATATATATATATATATATATATATATATAAACATTAAATATACTGTCACTGAATATTGGAATGGAATGGAATATCGAGTTTAGGCCGAAAGCCTACACTAGACCTATGAGGTCATTCAGTTCCGGAAAGGAAATTGAAAGTTGGTAGTTTTGAAAGGTGTCCCAGGAGGAAAACCTCGCAGTTGCACTAAGAAACAATTTTTAGGCGAGGGTGGATAGCAAGATGGAAGAAAGAGAATATGAACGGAGATAGAGTAAAAAGAATGAAAGGGGTTGCAGCTACGGGACGAAGGGACGCTGCAAAGAGGCCTTAATAATGCCTACAGTGCACCCTGTGAGGTGTACTGACGGCACTAGCACCCTACGGGGGTCACTGCACATCCATCAAGAAGGTAAACGATTCTATTAGCGAGTGACCATATGAGAACCCTGAACTTAATAAAAAATAAAACAACAACTAATTCATATTAAAGAAATATAAATGTAATTTCAACTTTTGCAAATTTTTTAGACAAGTTATCAGTTTGGGTAAACAAAAATCGTCCTTAGAAATCAACTATACTAAAGTATCAGGAAAGTCTTCACTTACTTCGAGTATTAACGGTAATAAAATAAGGAATGAATATTATTAACGATGTGGACCGTACTTAATTTCACAACACTCAGGGAATAATTTCGTACCAGAATGACTGAGCCACCTAACGGACTACCTGAGACACTGTTTACTGATATTAGCACACCATGTCACGTTTGATGAAATATATTTTTTAAGAGGTATCATTACCTTTTTACTGTTAAGAAGTAACAACTCCAAGCACGGGATAAATATCATAACGACTGCTCCTATAAGTCATTATAAAAGGCGTATTAATTTTAAATCTTTCACTTTTGTTTTCAAAATCGTTCACATCTATATCATCAGCGCTTTGAGAGAGAGAGAGAGAGAGAGAGAGAGAGAGAGAGAGAGAGAGAGAGAGAGAGAGAGAGAGAGAGAGAATTTCTCAAAAAGACCAAGCAACAAAGGATATAAGACGAATGAAGATGAATATGGCACAAGGCGTGCGTGAAACTGATGAAAGAAGTAAGCCCTTGTGTGATTGATGGGGAAACTTAAATCATTAAGGTCCCGAAAGAAAGAATATCGCTGGGAAGCAGAACATCCAAGATGGAATGACGAGAGATAAGAGAGAAGGTGCGACGGCTAAAGTTAACACATAATCTATTAAATAGTCACAGTGATTGCAAAAACCATGATCGAAAGGCACGGAGGTGTACAAGGAAGAACCCTTATAATTAATCTTTTAATGCCACGCCTTGAGAGCAATATGTAGTATAATGCTTCCCTAATCCCCACATGGAACTCTGCAGGAGAATTTATGCAGATTCTCTCTCTCTCTACATATTATATATATATATATATATATATATATATATATATATATATATATATATATATATATATATATATATATATATATATATATATATATATATATATATATAGAAACATAAAAAAGGAAGAAAAGAATTTGTTTACAGTGCAAGTGCACTGAAAAAAAAAGAACACTAACAGCCGGCCACTGTATACAACCTTATACAAACAAATATTCCAGCTTCAAGTTAACAGCCAAATTTTACAAACAGTGGACATGAACACAAGAACACGAACACAAGGTAAACCGCACGCTCCCTATTCTAGATTCACTTCTCAATTATAACACGTTCATGCATCAATTTTAATTAGAAGTGCGAGCCACCTCGGGGCCTTGCCGAACTTCTTCATTTTTATCTCACACCCATTTTTCCCGAAGTCGTAAAGCTGAGCAGGATAAATGATCCATGCAAATGTATGCACACAGGATACAAGTCCATTGGCGCTTTTACGACGAAGCCCACATAAACAAAAACAAAGGATAACTCGAACTACTTGATCATATTGTGCACTTCGGCAAGTTCGACGACGGCATGCGAATGAGGTCTGGCAGCATAAATAGTCCAGGCTTCTTTTGGAAGTGGAAGGTGATGCGTTATGACTAGATCCTTCCCATCTTTAACGGTACCTTACTTGAAGTTCATCTCAACGGTGGGCTTACTGGCACAACACCAATGAACTTGTTGAATGGCTGACCTTTTCCTAGTTTTCCTTCTTCTTCTGTCTCAGGTTCGTAGTTGTAGTAAGAGTGAACATGTATATGCATAGGAATGTTTAATCTGAGTAAAACTAAAACGTGCATAGCAAATTGTTGCTGAAGTTACTATACAAAATTAACATATTTCTCCACAAGATTTATAATACGCTCAAATGATCTACAATAATTGAAGAAACCCACGAGTTAAGACTAGGATGAATAAAACGGAACTCACACCTCAGGTTTCCCAGATCACAAATCTGTTTCTCTGTACACGCAAAATTAAAAAGTACTTTCACACTTCTAAAAATTACTGCCTCTTCATTCTAATACTTCTGCAAGGTCAGACCAATAAATTCTAACTTAATATTTCAACTTCCAACCAAATAGTTTATGTAGGCCCTTGACATCATCCCATCTAATCCATTTTATCCATACATAACATTATTTTTTATAAAATCTGTTCCGCCTTTGTTATTTGGTTCACTACTACTGGCGTTATTAAGTATTAATTAAGTGTTACAAGACGTCAAAGGTTTAATTATTTTATTCCATTGTAACGAAAAACGTTTGTCGCCATTTTTTTCTTGTCTCTGGCGCATACCTTCCGACTTATATATATATATATATATATATATATATATATATATATATATATATATATATATATATATATATATATATATATATATATATATATGTGTGTGTGTGTGTGTGTGTGTGTGTGTGTGTGTGTGTGTGTATATATATATATATATATATATATATATATATATATATATATATATATATATATATATATATATATATAAATATATATATATATATGTATATATATATATATATATATATATATATATATATATATATATATATATATATATATATATATATATATATATTATATATATATAATATATATATATATATTATATAATATATTATATATATATATATATATATGTATATGTGTGTATATAAATGTATATATATGTATATATGTGTCTATAATGTATATATATTGTATATGTATATATACAGTATATTTTTGTTTGTGGGTGTTTCAGTGCGTCTACACGTTCATGCTTTTCTTTAATTAATATGAACACCTGGCATATTCAAATCAATTACACGTAGATCTCAAAATAAACTCTAACATAAAAAATTTATAAACACCATTTACTAGAAAAGATCTAATGTAACATTTACAATAAGAAAGTAACATTGCCTATTTAACGTTACAACGGAGAGAGAGAGAGAGAGAGAGAGAGAGAGAGAGAGAGAGAGAGAGAATCGAAGTAGTAACTGGTAATAATGAATAGGGAGACAAGAAACCAGTAGCCACCACATTCCCTTCATCCAGATTGCTATCAGCCTCCGAGACACCGCACAACCTACCCGCCTTCTCTACCGGACTCTACCTTTATACATTTTCTTTTATTTCATTTCTCACGTTTAGAAATTTAGTCCTCTTAAACTACAATGATATCTCAATTTCATTAAACTGGTAAAATGCTTCTCGAATTTAGCAAAGTAAATTATCCGTGAAAATTACGGAACTTTCAAATTAAAAAATATTTTCTCATGTGTGTGTGTGTGGCAGAACATGTTTGCTATGCCTCCACTCGTTTGATTAGTAAAGCACCACTAGAGGGTCTACTAAATACTTCGATGGGTGACCACCAAGGAAGGTCAATTGACGTCGGCACATTAAAACCCCGGAACATCAGCGGGGAAGGACATAGGTTTGGCAACTTCATCTCAAAAAGAGTTGCTGACACAGAGCGAGTAACACCTCCTGACGCCACCCTCTCTAAAGTGAAAAAGGAGCGAAGTCTTTTAAAACAAAAGGAAAGTAGAACTATGAAGTTTGGGACATGATAAGGCCGGATGTATATATATTTAGTATAGTAGTGAATGAGTTTTAATAGGATAGATTTTAAGTTATCAATCCCTCTTCACCGAATTCTTGGACTCTGGTCTCAATGCTTATTAAGTTACATACAATACAGTGAGTCCCAATTTATGTCACTATGTTACAAGTATATGGTTATATTCTACATAGCTTCTATCAGCAATTCAAGATACAACAACAACAATAATAATAATAATAATAATAATAATAATAATAATAATAATAATAATAATAATAATAATAATAATAATATCAGATAACATTTCTACAAACGAAAATAGGTCAACTATGTCGCTTGTATGATTACACCAATTATCCAAATATCGACTGTTCTAACACTCTCCTTTGTCGAATACCTAAAGCTACTCTGACTTAACCTACAAACAAAGACAGAGAGAGGGAGTGAGCTACTAAAATTTAAGAGAAGGGGAGAGAGCACATAATACCAATATTAGCAAAGGTACGAAATCTTGAACGTATCGTTAATTTACAACAGGTAACAGGTAGTATGGAGTAAGAAAGCTGAACTTTTACTACCTGCAACTTCACACTATCTTGTCCTAGTGGTGTGTATCGCATAATTCGTAAAATACTGCTTTCATTAAAGTGCAATTACAACCTCAAGTTCTTCAACACTTCAGTCTAGTATCATGTCTATAAACTCTCCTGAATGTAAAACCAAAAGGAATTCAAGCACAAGCTATTTTTAAGTTCTAAGTTTCTCTCTCTCTCTCTCTCTCTCTCTCTCTCTCTCTCTCTCTCTCTCTCTCTCTCTCGAGCTGCTTTGACTACAATTCTGACTTTCTTTCTATTTCCCCTAAACAGCTGCTGATGTAACCTCACAACTATTACTCCTATTTCCAGTAAACAGCTGCTGCTTTGACTCCACAACTATAACTTCCTATCGACTCAACTGAACTGAATACAGAATTTAGGTCAAAGGCCAAGCACTGGGACCTATGAGGTCATTCAGAGCTGAAACGGAATTTGACATTAAAACGTTTGAAAGGTGTAACAGTCGCAGTTGCACTATGAATCAATTGTTAGGAGAGGCTGGAAAGTAAGATGGAAGAGAGAGAATATGAAAGTAGGTACGGTAAAAGGAACGAAAGGTGCAGCTAGGGGCCGAAGGACACAGCAAAGAACCTTCAGTAATGCCTACAGTGCACCGCATGAGGTGCACTGACGGCGTTACCCCCCTACGGGAATTACTTCCTATCTATCCCTTAAACAGCTGCTGCAGTTCCACCCTATCTATCTCCCAAAACAGCCGTTGTTATAACTTCACACCTATTACTTTCTGTCTCCCCTATAAAGCTGCTCTTTTCTATCTGTCTCCACTAAACAGCTGCAGTTGTGACTTTACAACCATTACTTTGTATCTGTCTCCCCTAAACTGCTGCTGCTGTTGCACTGCAATTTTCACTCTGTACCTATTTAAACAGTTGCTTTAGTATCACTTCCTACCTGCCTCCCCTTAACAGCCACTTTTGTGATGTTACGGTTATTATTATCTTTCCTAAATAGCTGCTGTACGGCTATTTTCTACGTCTCCGCTCTTGAAACCCTATAATGTGATATATTTTCTATTCATTTTCCAATAATGGCTGCTGTAGTGACACTTTCTCTCTCCCCTAAATGGGTACTGGTATGACATTTCAACTATTACTTGCTACCTGCCTCCCCTTAACAGCTGCTGTCGTGACACTTTCTATATACCTACCTAAAGAGCTGGTGCTGTGACTTGACAATTAACCCCCACCTTCTCTTTCTTTTTCTGAAGAGCTGCCGCTGTTGCTGCATTGTTCGCAATGGTCAAGAGGCGGACTGAAGGGGTTTCGACATGTCGGATATAAAAGCCATCTCTTTGCTCCTTAAGGAAACTGTGCTTTTATCGCACGACTCGGTGCACAAGGCTCCTTGCGCACACAGAATGAGAAAACAATGTTTACCCTGTCAAAAGGCAAGTGCCTCATTTTCTTTGGAGTTTGCCCTTATGATTTTACACTAAGTTTTACGATCAATTAATCATCTGTACCATTAAATAAGCAATGCCTTTGTTTCGCAATATTGGTATTTCTTAACCGGCCCGTGAGAGCTTTTTTCCTCAAGTTCCCACGGTGTATTCCTCTCTTCTTCCATTAATACTTGGTGCTTTCTCTTTCTCTCTCCCCTTTTTCTCCCTGCCCCTGATTCTGAAGCTCTCTCTCTCTCTCTCTCTCTCTCTCTCTCTCTCTCTCTCTCTCTCTCTCTCTCTCTGAAATCAGGCGCATTAGGTATAGTCAACTCGTGTTCGACTGACGAAGTTTTTTTTTCACTCTAATATACATTATATATATATACATATATATATATATATATATATATATATATATATATATATATATATATATATATATAATATATATTATATAGTTAAATATATATATATATATATATATGTATGTATATATATATAACTATATTAACTGAGTTAAAAAAATATATATATATATACAGTATATACAGGAATATATAACTCCAAAGCATCTAAAAATATATATATATATATATATATATATATATATATATTACTCATCACATTAGGTTGATTACTGAGCAGCTGATGCCGTGGAATTATTCTGCCCTAGGCTCATTCATGATGTAGCAGCCAAAAGTATGATTACGGTATAGTCTGATATATATATAATATATATATATATATATATATATATATATACGTGTATATATATATATATATATATATATATATATATATATATATATATATATATATATATATATATATATATATTTAGAACCACCGCCTTATTTATTTCAAATATAACAGACACTTTCCTAGTGAAGCATTTCCATCATACGCTACATAGCATATGCTTACGTCGAAATACCTTCTCTACACCTAAATTAAATCTATATTTGATCCTGACAGGGGTATACGATAATTAAAATGCTATTTTATTACTTATTCATTCACTATAATTTGATACCCATCAGCAAAGGACAAAAATTACTATTCATTTACACCAAAAAGCAACATGAGTCTCTCCTAAACACCTGAAGTCGTTCCAACTCACTCTTGTCACATTATGAAACTCACCCTAACTTTACATGATCTTTGTTATCAATGTTCTATTCAATTGCTATATCATTATACTTACAAAGTTTTGAAAAGTTCTGAAAACCCGAATCAATTCACCATCAGTTCCCGAATGCAAAAGCAATAATTCCTCCCAACCACTCCCCCCCCCCCCCGTTTCTCTCCTTTCCTCTCTGTAGCTGTATTGACATTTAAAAAATTACTCCGAGTCTTGCCTTGCTTGTTTCAGACAATGAACTGAAGGGGTTTCGTCAGCGTTCTTCTTCCCAACCCTCTCCTCCCTCCTCCTTAAAAACTTACAATACCACAAAGAAATAATCGCCATTTTGGCTTCATGAACAAAAACAAAGAAATCGAAGGACAATGGGACCGTTTTTGTATTGAAAATTTTCTTATTCGTTTTGCCTTTCATTACTTGCAGGGCTCTATCATTGTGCGTCCCTTTCTTCATTGTCTTGGAATTTACCTCTCACTGTGCGTTTTCATGAACTGTCATGTACTGTGTATTTCAGTTTCTCAATAGATGGATATAATGAGAAGTTGTCTTTTTCTAATAATTGTATTCCCTCCAGTTATCTTTTTCTAATAACTGTATTTCTTCGTAACGTGACGATTACAGGAAATTAATGCAGAAATGTTATAACTATTATAATTCCTGTTTAATGTAAACACCACGTGTCAAGGAAAATGTAAATGTAAATCCTGAGAGCTTGCAACGTTCACCAGAAAGCTTACGGAGCAATTTTCATCGCAGCAACAATGGCTGACACGAATTCTGGCCAGGTGAGTTAACTGGTTTAGTAGTCTCCAAAAACGATTTAAAAAGGTAAACGTTAACAAACGACATACGCTCAATGACGAAAGCTCTCACGGCCTTTGACATGGTGAGCTAAAAAGTAATAACAGTTTATAAGTATGTCGAGGCTGTTTCCTTTCGTTGCACTGAGAATGGTAACTCTGTATCATTTTCCTTCGCTATGCATTTCATGATCGCCACTGATGTAAATATGATAAACCATGCGAAAACTGTCCGAAGAGAACGAGGTGATATACTGCTACTGTATCGACACCAAAAGCATCATCATCATCATCATCATCATCATCATCATCATCATAATAATAATAATAATAATAATAATAATAATAATAATAACAGAGCATATCTCACTAATTCTTTTTAAAAAACTCTCTCAGAAACACACGTACACATGTATTTATCTATGTACAAACAAACAACGATGACATACACAGACTTCATTCAGAATCAATAGTAACATTATTGAAAACAATACGCACCAATTAATCAAAATAAAACAGCTGTGATTTTGTGTTGTGCTACTATTCGTGTCTGGAATTACATCGCAAAAAGTTCCATTCATTTTGGAAGGTGCAACTCTTTTCCAGATAAACTGACCATTAATTCACTTCTATGAATTCTCACAGGACATATATCCTGGTTTAATTAATATATTCTCGATTGTTAGCCCACACCTCGTTAACCTCCAGTTAAAATCAAAGAACTAGCAATGAGATGGCCTACATGAAGTAGAGAACGAATGATGATTTGGAGTTCAGAAGAATATCTCAAAATGTACGTACAATACACTGAACCTGGATATAATGCACTTTATAGCATGCGTGTTCACCCACGCCCTTCCTCTTACTCGAGACTAAATGATAGATCATGAATATTAGTACATAAACAGTTTGCAGAAAAATACAACTACTAGAAACCTGAACATCTGGAAACTTATGGAACTCCAGACTATCTATTATTTTTTGTCTATAACCTCAAAATTGTGAAGAATTTTCCGAGGCCCTACCTTTACAGTAGACCAAACTCAGGTCTGGTTCTTCTTACTGAATTCTAAATATGGCCACCGTATATTTTGGGCTCTTGATGAGGATCTTATCTCACATCCAAAATGTGTTCTCATGACGCTATAATATATTCTCAACTATGGTAGCAATGGGTATATCTTACGTCTTTTCATGAATAGAAGAAAATCGTTTCATATCATTTTATAGCAACGAATGCAGTGATTAAATAATTTTAGATGTCCAAATATTCAAATTAATATGTTCAATGTATCCAACATTTTATATACATTCTTTTCCATTTGTTGTTTGAAACTTTTGATAACTTCATTACCATAATTTTTTTTTTTTTACTGCTGAAGGCACTACACGCCATCTTCTTAAATGGTTAGTATAGGGATAAACTATTATGCATACACTGCCTTCGTATGTTGTCAGCCTTTGAATATCATATTTTTATCATCTCTTACCTGAACAGGACAGTTCGACAGTCTGACTTTTCCCGTACTCCAACCACGAGCATTTTTTCTTTTTCTAAAGGTAAAATGGCCACTGTAATATTAAGTCAGGTACATCAGCTACTGTCAGTGTGCGGATTCCATGGATAGCTGACGGCCAGAAAGTTCTAGCGCTGCAACCTTGATCATTCCTGGGGTAACGCAAGTAATTCAACTTCGGCAGAGCGAGTCAAGGTCTAATGAGTAATAAGCCAATACACGCATACGTATATCAAAGGTGACTAACTAGGAGGTAAAACTATGGAACTTGCTATGAGGTAGCACAAGGGAAAATTATCACAGTATGTCGACAGCATTTTTATGAGATTTCTCCGGTTAATAATTGCAGAACACTACTAATATAACTTATATTAGTTCTGAGTAGCGGCAACCTTACCCATATTCAAATTTTATTACAGAGACCTGAAATACTAAAGCCACTGCCTTAAGAATATTCTGGAATGGAATGGAATATAGAGTTTAGGGCAAAGGCCAAGCACTAAGACCTACGAGGTCATTCAGCGCTGAACCGGAAACTGAGAATACGTAGGTTTGAAAGTTGTAACAGGAGGAAAACCTCGCAGTTGCACTATGAAATAATTGTTAGGAGAGGGTGGATAGCAAGATGGAAGAAAGGTAATATGAACAGTAGTGTAAAAGGAATGAAAGGGGTTGCGGCTATGGGGCGAAGGGTCACTGCAAAGAACCTTTAGTAATGACTATAGTGTACTCCTCGAGGTGCACTGACGGCACTAACCCCCTACGGGAAAGAATATTCTGAACTGTGATCTCGATCTACCTGATAATGAAGATAACGACGACGACGATTATGTAAGAAGCCAAAACAAGATATTAATTTGGTATTCGTTCCAGTAAACAGGATCAATAGTGAGTAAAAAATTCAGTCATGCCAAAATTGAGAGTAAGATCAAATACGTACAAAACTGATGAAAGCAGTAGCTACTATGACTCACAAAAGTAAGGTTTTGAGGCACCAATACAGCTCAGACTCTCCGACTATCGATTTTATTCTGTACTCGAAAGAGGCCATGTAGCACCGCATATATAACCCAGGACCCACTAATTGGGTCGTGATATTACCACAAAGCTTCCTTCTTCTTCACGAATTCGCCAACACCTGCTAGGATATCTCTCCATAGTTGTATTTCACGCTTTTATTCATCACTTAAACTGAAAAGAAAAAAAACTAGGGAGTCTCTTCGTTCATTATTTTATTGTAATTTTATACTTCGAATATTTTCTCTAATATTCTCTCTCTGTCTGTTGTTAAATACGAATAAAGGTTTACCAATTACCTCAATACCCTAATAATTTTTTATTCATCTTACTTTTAGTATTTTTATAAGAAACATGTATTTGAAAGTAGTTATACGATGTATTTCTAATTATTTCAAAGCTCACGGTCCCACATACAACTTATAATTAGGCCAGTTTCTTTCACAGAGATATTTGACGAATGGTAGGGACTGGTTTTTCTACGCGTTATTTCATTCTTAATGTTATCTTTATTTATATATATATATAATATATATATATATATATATATATATATATATATATATACTGTATGTATATATATATATATACATATATATATACATATATATATATATCTATATATATATATATATATATATATATATATATATATATGTTTGCCATTGAAAAGTAAATAATGTAAGTAATGTTCTGCAATTATTAACCGGAGAAATCTCATAAAAATGCTATTGACATGCTGTGATAATTTTACCTTGTGCTACCTCACGGCAAGTTCCATAGTTTTACCTTCTAGTTAGTCACCTTTGATATACGTGTGCGTGTCTTGACTTATTACTCATTAGACCTTGACTCATTCTGCCGAAGTTAAATTACGTTTTATATTTATATATATATATATATATATATATATATATATATATATATATATATATGTGTGTGTGTGTGTGTGTGTGTGTGTGTGTGTGTATTGTGTGTACATATATGCATGCACACACACATTGTATATATATATATATAATATATATATATATATATATATATATATATATATATATATATATATATATAATACGTGTGTACTTAAAGATTTGACAAGAGATAGTGAATAAATAATACCACTTCACTACAATGAATACCTTTATTCCGTTCCCCAAAATCAGTTAGGTACCTGCTTATCCCGTTACATGTACCAGAGTGTCCCAGGAACTGAGAGCAGCCAGCAAATACCAGTAGTGGAGGCAAGAGACCTAAAGCAATTCATGAAGCTTGGACATAAATAACCCAAAGGAAAGAAACACAAGAAGCCTGAGAAGAGAGAGACAGCGTGCAAAAAAAAAAAATCATCTTGGACCATCGCAGACATAACTCGTCAGGTTAAATCTAAGAACGAAAGCCATGCCTTGGGAGAGGGAATCCCATAAAACACGCCTACTTAAACACCCCTCTCCGCCTCTAATTTTCGTCCAGCACCTTCTTAAAACCTACCTAATGACGCCAAGTCGTAAATTCCAACTGGAAAAGGAGAGCATGGCCATGAGAAGACTTAGTCTGGTGGGTACAACAGCACATATGTATCACTTGCATGACGTAGTGAATGCGCTACTGTCATCTCTTATTTCACATTAAGATGCAAGCGCAAACGAATTACTCTCTGCTAGACGCGTGGGACAAATAATATAGTAGGAATATATACCATAAATCTGGACTAAAATACTATTTTATATGCCAGCAAAATGATAACAAAAATCATCAAAACATCATCAGCCAATGACAACACAAATAATACTGTACTTGAGAAGAAACATGCCCATCACGTGCAAACATTTCTGAAAAATAAAAAGAAACCACCTTGGTGGCGTGGCATCCGGAGATCCTAAACGAGACAACGAGCAAATTTTTGCTCGTTTTATAGGCCAAAAAATGGGTCCTAATGGCAGTAAAACCGCCCATTGATCACCCATTAATTGTCTTAATAGTCGGGGCATCGGGTGTCGTTTTCTGTCTCGTCTGGACGGACGAACTTTAGAGGGGGTGACTTACCTGTTTTTATTCGTCCTGCCCTGGAATTTCATATCTCCCCCATTGTTCACTGGGCTTTGTTCTCTCACCGGCAAGCTTGCGTTTGACTATACTCTATGGAAAGGAATCAAGAATTAGGGGGCAGGATGAATTACCTCTCGTATGAAATGATAACATCAACTTTTCTAGTTTACTTTGACATTAACGAAGCAAGATGCTGAGGTATTTTTTTCTGGTTTCTTAAAACAAGATTGTTAATGAAGGTCTTATTTTTCTTCTATCTTATGGCGAATGGTTCATGTTACTGAATACTTCGTCTTTTATCTCTCATGTGTCGCTCTTTATCTTGCTTTATGGAGGCAGCCTTGATTTTCCTTGACTCTGATTTCTATCTGCGCTCACCTGTTCTTGAAGGAACAATGAAATAAAGAAAAAGTCGGAGCCAAAGTCAATCTGTTACAAAGGAAATAAAGATTAGATCTCCAAACGCAAACTTTCTCATCTGTTAATTCAAAAAGGGTTTTAACGATCAAATATACTCAAATAAATACGTATTTACAGGATTTATTGGATGAACATTAGTAATTGGAACAAATGGAAAAGTCATAGAGCCACGTAAAAGAAACCATTAAGACTGATGTATGAAAGAAACCCAGTCATGTAAAACCTCCTTAATTACAAGTATTAAGCGGATGGAGCAACCTTCCTAATTTATGGAGACTATCCTCGACTATAACTTATCGCGTGGGGCTCCGAAGATGGCTATATCGTATATCCCATGGACCCCATAATAACTCTATCAAGCCTATAAAAACCCCCTTTGAGAAAGCCTCTAGGCCGCACCCCTTGTCTTCCACCCTCTCAATTAACATGGTTTACTGTCCCATACACGTTGCTTAGTACCAGATTGCGAAAGAACAAATACCGGGAATTATCGCCGCCTTTGAATGTGAAGACGCCACACGAAGGGAAGAAGCTCCGTTCTCTGGGACCTAGTTTCTCCGCTGCTCAAGAGGATCCAAGGCCACTGACCTTACCAACGTGACCCTATTGTCCCTCCCCTTTACTTGCGTTTTCCTGCTGACATTCATCGTTTTGGAATGAATGGGAAAATGATATGCTTGTGATTGTCTTCGTCCACTCTTATTCTCCTTTCATGACATGCTCGCCTTTTCAAGCCAGCATAAACGTTCTCTCAAGCAGGTATCCAGGAGACTTTTGGGGAACTAGGGGGTGTGAGAAGAGAGGGGAAGGTGGTATGGGGTAGAGGGAAAAGGGGAAGGCGATACAAAGTCCCATGGACCGACATTAACTCCGTCCGTACGACGTCTAAATAAGACCAAGTGCGCTTTTCAACGTGAGTTATAAATTTTCCCACTTGAATGCGATTTCGCTCTTTTAATGGGCCTTTATGAGGGAACCTTCGACTGACCCAAGACAGTCAAGAAGATAAGTTAACAATCGAGGCACAGAATTAACAATCTAATCACATATCGCCACACCTTACCTATCTCTCTTTCTCTTCCCCCCAAACCAACCCCTATTCCCAGAGTCCTTACTTATCATCCCTAACTCCTCCCCATTTCTCTTGAACTTAGCCCAATTCTTGCTCCATTCCCCATATTCACCCCATACCTCCCACAGACTTCTTTCAACCTCCATAAAATACTTGATGGACTTTACTGTTGCCATTGTTAGCCCTATATGGTTACTAATTGTCGGAAAGCTCTTCACCAGGTTTTAAGCTTTGACCTCTAAAGAATTACTAAAGGACGGCAGTCGATTTCTGTGTAACCAGATGAAAATGGAACATATCTGATCATAGCTTTTTTAAAACTATGAAAGATTAATTGAGAACCGTCATTAATCAAAAATCTTATATTAAGAATTCTTGCTATTTCTAACCAAAAAAAAAAAAAATACTAGCTTGTTTATACCTGGCATACTTAAGCAAAATCTTTTTAATTTTTTCTTTTAAAGCTTGTAGATATACAATATATATATATATATATATATATATATATATATATATATATATATATATATATATATATATATATAATGTGTGTGTGTGTGTGTGTGTGATACTTGGAACCTTTTTACCTGCGCTCAACCTGGAAGGTTAATCAATTAGTAGTAGTTCCGACATTGTCCTTAGAATGACCTCTAGAACAGGATATCTAGAAGATTACGACTGGAATGACGGGGAGAGGCGGGAAGAGGTGGTCGCCGGCAAAACAGAAGAAAAACTCTGTTGCATCATCTGGCCTGCATTTAAAGAATCCTTCAGCCAGAGGCACTTCTTTGAGATATAAAAAAAAAATGTTGAGACTAAGTACTTTAAACATTTCCAAATTACACCAAGAAAATGACAAAAAGACATAAACGGAGTCAATGAAAAGTAGTGTGTAGCAGACCAGGTCAACACACACTCATTGCGTTATGTAAATATCGAATATTAAAAGTTCAAATACAAAAATATTTAGGCTACGCACCCTCTCAGTTGCCTTCATTAAAGAATATGGGCAAACATTTATAAATTCATGACTCGACTGGGCACTGTCTTATCAATACTTGGACCGCCAAGAAAACAACAAGTGTGCCGAAGTTTCTTCGGCGCAATCGAGTTTTCTGCACAGCGTATACAGCTGTATGAAACTCTCAGCAGCTGCCCATGAAACTTTCAGCCACAGCCCGGTGGTGGTCTGTGTAGTTGGCATCTATAGCGGTGCCAGACGCACGACCATGGCTAACTTTAACCTAAACTAAAATAAACACTACTTAGGCTAGAGGACTGCAATTTGGTGTGTTTGATGATTGGAGGATGGATGATCATACCAATTTGCAGCCCACTAGCCTCAGTAGTTTTTAAGAACTGAGAACGGACCGAAAAAGTGCGGACGGACAGACAAATAGCCATCTCAATAGTTTTCTTTTACAGAAAACTAAAACCGACGCCATAGGCACGAGGGTAACAATATTACAAAAGAAAGATTTGCTAAAAACTGGAAGGTTACCTATTCTCTAGCTAAACCAATTACACTCAAAGGAGGAAAGGATAAAATGTCTATATATATATATATATATATATATATATATATATATATATATATATATATATATGTATATGTATATGTATATATATATATATATATATATATATATATATATATATATATATATATATATATATATATATATATATATGTATATATATGTGTGTATGTATGTATGTATGTATGTGTACAACATTTCCTTCGTTTTTGGCAATGTCACAACTGATTACTGGACTGCAAACTTCCCGTCCCCAGCCAATTGACTCACCGTGCATGAGCAAAAGGGCTGCTTTTATTTTCCTTTGCGGCATCCCACAGGAATGAAAGCATGGCTGCCAATGACCTCATGAGAAGAAACTGATCTGCCCTCACGGAGCATTTCCTTCACCAAGGGATCTATAACCCTTTTAATACGTGCCCTCTGCCTTGAGATACTTGATCTCTTGTAGCAACAGGGCAGCAATGTCAGAGCTATACCAAAAGGCTATCACTGCAGCAGCAGTGCTCAGTACAAATACTAACCAGATGCACAGAATAGGTCAGTCGTTATTTTTCTGCAAGATTTTCATTACCATTTAGGTGGCATTTCTTCCCCAAATGACTTTATAACCCTTCACTTAGCCCTCTTCAGTGTTGGTTGGCGAGTTATGCGCCTTCCTAATGCGCCAGACTCAAGTAGTGACATTACTACTGCCAAGGTAGCAGACTTTTTAAATGACTGAGCTATTGGAAAGAAAGTACATTAACCTCTCCGCAGAGCTAGAGTCCATGCAAGATAGAGGTGAACGACACACCGTGTATGTGGTTCTCAGCACTGCTGATGAGCCTTCCGTGTGGATGTTGGAAGTTGTTAATGTTGTTAACTTTTTTGTACATGGGTTTATCCACAATTCAATAGTTTAATTATGAATGCGGAAGTAGAAGCTGAGTTTTATCTAGGACCACCCTCCTAAGGGAGAATCGGCTTATATATACAGTATATCGGCTTATAGTTGATATATATACAGTATATATATATATATATATATATATATATATATATATATATATATATATATATATATATATATCCATTTGAGTAACCTTTAGGAAGAGGAAGCATGTAATCAAATATATTCGTATTTATACCATTGTACCAATGTACTTTTATATTTGGTACACACACATATGTAATATATATATACACACACACACACACAAATGCATTTAAGTAACCGGGTAGACAGCATGATGGTCTTGGAAACCTGGCTTATCAATTCAGTCTTCATAGTCAGAGAGGTTACCTCTCTCTCTCTCTCTCTCTCTCTCATAATGATATATACAGTATATACAAATACCACACACACTCTAATATATATATATATATATATATATATATATATATATATATATATATATATATATATATATATATATACATACACATTCATCCATATCCAAATACACACACACACACACACACAAAGACACACACATACATATATAAATTTATGTGTGTGTGTGTGCGCGCGCGCGCGCGAGTGCCCGCGTGTGTTAGTGCTTATGTATAATTTTTTTATTATTTATTTGCATACTTCAAATATAACAAATCAGTGGTATTCATGTATTACATATCTATCTATCTATCTATCTATATATATATATATATATATATATATATATATATATATATATATATATATATATACTATGACTCTGCTTTTTTCATAATGGCTACGGTACACAAAAGAATAATGTAAAATACATAACACACACATACTGTATGCACTGTAGTGGCGTATTTCTTCGATAGCACGAAATCCTCCCATTAAATGAATATTCATGAATGGATGGTAAAATGTATTTGAATGTTATTTTCCTATCGAGATGTTTCTGCAACGGCTGCAGACAAATTTCCTGATCACAATATCAAAAACAGACGGGTCATAGAGGATAACATACAAAGTCTACGGTATGAACACGTATGTTTTAAGACCAACATGCTATGGCTCATAAATGGGTCAAGCTGATAAAAATCATTACTGGCTAAAATTATGACAGAGTTGTGCCTTTCTCCACTATTTCAAACGAGATTTTCGACTCATAATGTATTATGATTAACTAGTCTAACACACATTATCAAAACCGACGATATTAAAAGAGCGAGTAGAGGGGGCAAGTACCTCATCATGCCCGAAACACACCAGGGTACAAAGGGACCTGTAATGAGAAAGGCTGGCAAAGTCTAAATACAAAGCTCATTACCTGTAGACTCGGTGTTACACAAATATAAAAACAGATGAATACAACTGCGTCTTACTACTAAGATATCATTTATCATTATTATTTAAAATTAACAAAAATTCAAAGGGAACAAGTTTGATGGCCACTGACTTGAAAATCAAGCTCCCGCCCAAAGATAATAAAATAAAAAGACAAGACAATAAAGAAAAAATATTTATCAGTAAACAGATACACTTTCATATACAGTAGGCCTATACAGGGCGTGTAAGAAATCTAAAGCAATGGTAAATAACGCTGTAAATCTTTACTAGCACTTCCATTAAAGACTGCTCCACAGTTTCCCTATACAGGAGTTTAAGTAATGAAAGACCTCTGGTACTGCGCACTGCCATATAGTGGCAATTCCGTAGAGAGCGGTTGCTGACGCCATGTAAGCAAATCAACTAACTACCTTGACATTAAAGACGATTCTGGAAGTTTTTTTTGTTTTTATTTTGGTTAATATAGCTTAAAAAAAGATGTCAGAACAGAACATACTTCGATGTACCATTGCATACGAAGGGTTAATTAACTTCGTCTCTAAAATGTCAAGATCCTAGGAGGTGTTGACATCCTAACAGGATACCTACTGTACATACCAACATGGGTAGATCAAAAGATTTCTATTTCTCAGCTGATAAAGAAAATCTAACGAACAATACCTTGGCCTCTGGTAGAATAATTTTTTTTTAAGTGAAGCGAAATATAAACCTGAGAGTTGAAGGTGTCATCAAAGATTGTCAAACATTCCGAATTGATAAGAACATCAGCCATCACGAGGGGAATAAACCAAGAGATGAGCTATCGACGAAGTCTCTGTTTGCTGTAGTTCAGATTCTATCCAAGTGACTACAGCAGTTATGAACCTTTTCTACATCTACGATGAGGGTAACAATATTTTTATTTCGCATTAGAGGGATTGCATAACTACTATCACATGTTCTGGCCAATACTCGTGTCACAATTAAACATTAAAACAAAGGGCCCAGAACACCAAACAAGAAACGTTGGGTTCGGTAAAATCAGCATCAAAAACAACTTTAAGTTACTGGCTTCCTAAATATCTGAATAAGATAAAGTACATAACCTTCGACACTATACTCATGGCCATTATCAGACGCATCGCAACTGTTTTTTCCTACAAGTAGGAAGGAAATAAATTTGATTTTGCTTTGCGAGAAACGAATTAGCACGAGTGGAAAACAGTGATGCGTTTTCGGCAACTTTCAGCTTTTACCAACACATTAATGTCATTAACCTAAAAGTAAAATAAACCATATTCAGCTGGTACGAAAATAAATTATACAAAATTTTATAAATATATGGTACACATATATTGGTCACATACAATTTTAAACTCACCACACACACACACACACACACACATACACACACACACACACACACACACACACATATATATATATATATATATATATATATATATATATATATATATATATATATATATATATATATATATATTTTTGTGAGTAAATGAGAGAGGGATAGGGAGAAACTCCCAACAATAATTATGATTATTTCAATTACCCTTTTGAAGATTCGAACGCTATTCATTCTTGCAACAATAAAAAGGTGCTACTTCCTAAAACAGGCCGTCCCTTGTGATAAATGCTTTCTCTTTACAGCAATATTCATCTTCGTTTACGAACAATGTGTGATTATTATTATTATTATTATTATTATTATTATTATTATTATTATTATTATTATTATTATTATTATTATTATACGAACTGGTGTGCCATTAAAGTTAAAAGAAACTATCATCGGTGGACATAATTTCCGGAAACACTACGTAAATTTCATCGCACAGGTAAAATACATAAGACAGTTACCCGTAGAGCATCCACGGTTATATCCCCGTAAGATAAGACAATTAATCACCCTTATAAGGACAGATGTAGACTATCCAATAGAATAGAAATCATCAATCCAGACCTTGGGTATCCACGAGCCCATTGTGTGCAAAACAGCTCAGAATATGTTCGTATACTTTATTCATGAATACGATCTTGGATAAACGTAATCGCAGATGAATGACGCACATGGTATGTTCCTGTAATGAAGTTTGGATTGTGCAAACGTATATATTTCGTAATCATGACACACGATCCCAAATGCACTCCATATCGCACTGGTTTCTGCGGACTATTCCAACTAAGCTCTAGCAACTGACTTACAAAAGACTGTTTCTTATTACGTTTAATTTTACAAGGATTTTTTTTCTTTGCCAAATGCCCATTCTTTAAAACACGCTTCAAAGACAGTAATAGGCTACAACACTGTCTCTCTCAGCCCAAAACTCACGGCTTAATCTGTCCCATTCATAACGCGTTCTCTTCACTTCAAAACATTGGGTAAACGAATATTCAGTTCATAAATATGACGACATTTTACTAACCAATCCAGTAATTCTTGTACACTGATGCTGCCATAAAAACCACCTAACCCGATCTTAAATAACCGCTTATCAGAAAATCCAACAGAATGTTTGTATCAGTTTTTGGAATACTTATGGAGAATGCCAATAAATGCAAAATAAGGGTATTTCATCAGTAAATACCAGTGCAAGATAAAGTTCTAGGCTACAAATACTAGTTTAGAAAGTACTGAAATTAAAAGTCAGTGCGTCACCAAATCAGCTCTTTCAAACTGCATACATTTCAAGTCTTACCTAGTGAACAATACTCAAGATTAAACGCTAAATAGTCCCAGTCACGACAACTGATATTTCCTCTATGAAAATCTGTGCTCTACAAAAGTAAATTTTTATTCCGTTGTAACAGTAAACCTTGTTTGGTATACGTCCTATGTGGTGCTTGGGTTAATAACTAAAATCTAATTATTATTAGTCAGAAAAGTGACATTAGAAAAATCATGATTTCATCGAAATAAGAAATGCACAGAAAAAAATGAGGTATTTGGCAAATATGAAATTCAGGGTTCCCTTCATTACACACATGCACGCTTGAGAGCAGTGCAGATGGGCGTATGATTCTATGTATAATCTGAATGAAATGTGTTTGCAGATATATTATGCAACAAATACACTAGGCAAAAGCAAGTGCTAAACGTTATCTTTCCAATGAGATAAAAATTACTAAAAATAAATTACATCTTTTACACGTTATTTACTGCAAACTCATCTACCTTCCAGAGAGAGAAGGCGATTTGACTCGAATTTTCCCAAGGCTGATCCATCATCATCACCTTCATTTGAAGCGGCCTTACTTGAACCAGCTACAACTGCCAGGTCTGGTGGCAGTTCCTCTCTCTCTCTCTCTCTCTCTCTCTCTCTCTCTCTCTCTCATCTATCAACAAAATAGCCAGATGGATAAAACTGTGTCATAATCAATGAAGTCTCGTTAAAATATCATCGAACATTTGTGTAATTGAATCAACCCGCTTTTTCTGGGTAAGATAATTAGGTGGAACGAAGCCCGCAGCGGGTGATTGTTTACTTGTAGAACGATAAGTGATGCTGCTAATTAGTTCTCTAACGAGGAGTGACGAGGTTAGTGAGGCAACGCTATCATCAACTACCGAGCAGGAGATTAGAGAGGCAGGCAGAGGTCATTAGAATCTTCAGTTGTTTTTGAAGCTGTCTAATAAATAAAACAGAATGGTCCATTCATAATTTTTAAGCGTGTGATATATATATATATATATATATATATATATATATATATATATATATATATATATATATATATATATATATATATGTATATGTATATGTATATGTATATGTATATGTATATGTATATGTATATGTATATGTATATATATGTATATATGTATATATGTATATATATATATATATATATATATATATATATATATATATATAATATATATATATATACGTCACGAAAAGGAAGCAGTAGGAAAGGCATCCTCATCATCTACAGTTTATTTCAATGCCGACGTTTCAGTGACGAATTCCAAGTCGCATTTTCAAGGCTATAAAATATAATATAATTTATGAACATCAATAACAAATTAATGCAATGACAACAGCTCTTTCTGTAGTAAAAATTTTAAAAACAAAACACATTCCAATAAGTAAAAGGAGTTCACTAAAATCTTAAAACAACCTACCTATATGAAGGAAAGAACAAGACTAATATAAATAAGTAAAAACAGAGGAGGAAAACCAGTTGTCCAAACACTAAGGGATTCAGAGCCGATGAAACACGGTTTTTCGGCAACACCTTTTTATCAAGCATCGGATAAAGGTGAAAGTTGGCAAGTGTATATTTTATAACCTACCTAATTATTGCAAGTGTTATTTATTTACCTGTTCAATGGTTCTAGGTACTTACCAGAGTAAAAGTGGGTTTCCTATGCCAGAGCCATCAAAATCGCAGGTAGGGTTTGAACACAATAATGACGTTAACCTATGACGTCATGGGCTCCACCACAGTGAAGAGAAGTTTACATGGGGAAAACGTCTCTTCACTGTGACTCCCACTTGGCGATGGCATATTCACTAATTGATATTAGCACCCAAGACCAGAGAAAGGAAGGTTTGCTCACTTTCCCCAAATATCCCATGTGGGTGGAGCTTTGTCTCTTCCTTATTGCATCAGCAGGTGGTGCCGCAATGAGCATGTACCTTGAAGATATGTCATCGCCTACATAGTTACTCCAGGCAGGAGGCAACGACATCCAACTGGGTAGACCTTGTCTCTCTTGGCCTTTTAATACCATACAAGACTTCAGCAGGATATCAATGATGGCGAGCAGGATTTGTCATCGTCCCCTTGATAGCATTATCATTCTCAATAATTTTATTATTATTATTATTATTATTATTATTATTATTATTATTATTATTGTATTATTTTGTGGAGGTTTCATTAACTTCCACAGCAGTTGTTAGGACTAAGTTGTTAGCTTGGATTTCTTCCATTTTTTCTTCATATTCGTATTGTTTCTACTTTACAAATAATTCAGTGCAAGTAGTTCATCCACATAATGAACCAGTCTTATAGCTCATTTGTTAGATCTACATCTATTCAGGGCGGAATACAAAAAGACAATCCATTTTGTTTTATCTCAGGTTTTGACACTATAGCCTTCTGTTTGCAGCATGTCAGGAGCGGTCACTAGAAGTAGAATTTAAATGAAAAGCAATGATGCCTCATTCCCTCAATTGTTAGAGTTGTAAAGTCAACGCCATTGTTTTATTTCCGTTAATGTAACCCATTGTTATTTTTCTTGGTTTTTATTTTATATCATAACACCCTAAACAGCGCTTGTATACTCGCTGCAAATAAAAGGTACTGGTAGAGTCAGATTTTGAGGGCAAGCTCAAGCTATTATTTATCTTCAATATCAATCAAATGTAACACGATTTATATTGATATGCATGGAAAGAAAAATATATTGAAATCAGTTTGAATGAGGAACATATTGTTATAATCACTGTGTTTTAATAGATATGTTTTAGAGGTACAAATAAAACATCTAACACTATACATAATTAATTTACAAAATGTCTTCCGTCGTCGTCACTCTCGAGAGAGGTCATCATCCACGTTTTCATCGTCGCTAGCGAGATCAATAATGACTGGTCCCACGCTCTCATGGATAATGTCCGATTTCAGTACTCTTCCTCAAAATGACGTGTTGTCTAACAGCTCCTGCCCGCACTTTTGGGGCGGCCAAGTAACCATTACCCACCATAGAAATGTTCACCTATTCACACTAGAGTAAATCTTGCCACAGGTCTTCTCGCTTCAATACAAAGTGGTAAGCTGCAGCACAAATGCAGTCTTGCAACCACGGGGGACAATTCCATATCCCTGCTGGCCATTATCGAATTTGTCGAAGCCTAAATTCTTTAAGCATTTAAGCATATCCATTCACCGCCTACCTGGTGGATGGGCGGAGCCATATGACATCATATGTTTACGTCACGAATTGTTTTAGAATCCTTGTCTGTGATTTTCTCGGTCGCAGCATCAGTGACTTCATTTTACTCTATAAATATCAAACCTTTGAACTTAGGGCTCTAAATATATTGCAAAAATTAGGTAGGGTTATAAAATATACATTTCTTGCCAATCTTTCAGCTTTATCCGATGCTTTGATAAAAGTTGTTGCTGAAAAACCGTGCTTCATCGGTTCTGAATCCCTCCAGTAGGCTATAAACAATTTCCTGAGGACGATTGATTATTTAACGACAGTACAGTCTTCTTGATAATTATGGATTCTAGGATGGTTAAGTCATTTGTTGTTCTGCACTTGGCCTAAGATGGAAAATCATCCCAAAAATCCCTTAACAATAGGGTCTCTGTTCAGAGTCACTGGCCGGCTCCAGTCTGTTTTTCGTCCAGCGTTGTTTACAAGTATACTTGCGGGATGTGACGGGATATACGTGGATACACGAGGTCTGTTGAATGTCCGCATAGATTCCCACAGGGCATAAGTCATAGAACAGGCAGGTTATCTAATCCTGAGCAATCAAATATACGAAATCATTCAAAATTATGCAAAACTTATAATGACAGCAGGATTTTTCCATCTTTTAGGCCAAGTGCAGAACAACGACTTAGCCATGCTTAGAATCCATAATTATCAAGAAGACTGTACCGTTTGTTAAATACTCAATCGTCCTCAGTGAAATTGTTTATAGCTTCAGTTTGGACAACTGGTTTTCCACCTGTTTTTACTTATTTATTTATATTAGTCTTTCCTTCATATAGGTAGGTTGTTTTAAGATTTTAGTGAACTCCTTTTTACTTATTGAATGTGTTTGTTTTTAAATATTTTTACTACAGAAAGAGCTGTTGTCATTGCATTAATTTGTTATTGATGTTCGCAAAGTATATTATATTTTATAGTATGAAAAATGCGACTTGAATTCGTCGCTTGAAACGTCGGCGTGAAAATAAACTGTAGATGATGAGGATGCCTTTCCCTACTGCTTCCTTCGTGATGTATACTTCGAGCTTCAGCTCCGGCCTATATATGTATATATATATATATATATATATATATATATATATATATATATATATATATATATATATATATATATATATATATATATATATATATATATATATATATATATATATATACAGGTGTTTGAAATTAGAGCCCCCTGCAGCATAAACTAAATTGATATGGACAAAAACAAAAGTAATTCAGAACAGGTATTTAATATTTTGTGTGGCCTCCATCTGTCTGTACCACAGCCTGCATTCTTGAAGGGTGTGATTTCAGCAAATCGCAAAAAAGCTGAGACTCAAACTCATTTCCCTGAGCACTCCAGTCACCTCCCTTCGCAGGTCGTTGAGGCTTGGCGCTGCCATCATAGTTCATATAAGCGCCAACGATCCTTTAAAAGATACCACCAATGTTTTCCACAAATTAAGGTCAGGGCTACCTGGAAATTTACTTGACGAGAAGAAATCAATACCACTGTTTCAGAAGCAGCCCGTGTCCTAAAGAGCAGCGAAACATGGTGCCTTATCATGACTATAACTTTTACTTTGATGATCCATTAACTGTTTGGCTATGAAACGAAAAATTCCCAAACATTCAGGAAACTTCACAACTTGGCGATAAGCGCGCGTCATCGCTGATATCATCCAACTTTGCAGCCAAATGATGTCATTTTATGATTTGCTTCCTGAATGAAGAATTCATCTGATGTGGCTTGGCACATGGAAAGTCAACTTCATCCCAATCTTTAAGAAATGAACCACAAACATACACGGTCTTCTGTCTGTTGCTGAGTGATGTTGGGATTGCTAATAACATGTAATGACTTGATACCAGATTTTCAACTCACGATATACAGCACTATACCTTCTCTTCTTTCCCTTTTGTTTCTAGTTCAAGTGCCAATTTATGTAAACTTTCTTGGTCTACCCGAAGAAACGCAGCATGTCTTTTACTTCTGAAAGGACTTGAATTCCAAGATTCTCACTCTTTTTCACAATGACAGTCATATGGATTTTTATTTTCAGTTTCTTTTAACAAATTCATCTCTTTTAATGTGTTTACTATCCAGGAACATGAAATGAAGGATGCTCCAGCATCCTGGCCTCTCTGAAGGTTATAGCCCGGATTAGGAGAATCCATCTGATTTCATCGAGTCGTTAGCACAAATGCTGTATTTGAACTCTGTCCTCAGTCTGAAAATAAAAAATTAAAATGAAAAATAAATTAATAGAAACTTAAAATAATGTTTTGAGGAGAATAGGCTATAGAAACCTTCATAACTTTCATTTGTTCTGTGGAGGGCTCTAATTTTGGAAACACCTACTGTATATATATATATATATATATATATATATATATATATATATATATATATATATATATATATATATATATATATATATATATATATATTTATATATATATATATATATATATATATATATATATATATATATATATACATATATAACTATATACACAGATTAGATATTGTTGGAGGAATGAAAGGGGGTTTATATTAAGTTACACATAAGGCCAACCGAGAATACCAACCTGTAACAAAATGAAGGAGAAAAATGGGTAACTTACCTTGGTAGTACCATTATTTAAGTAGTGATTTGAAGGTCGCCATGGGAAATGATTAGCAATTTACGTTAAATTGAATTTGTTTACAGAAAATACAACCATGAAGATAATTTGAAAGGCTGATGATACAGCAAGTAAACTCAAATTATGAAAAAATGTAAATTTGAAATGTGCAATAAATCTCAGCATCTGACGAGTTGATTTCGCCTTGAATGATTAGGCTCTCTTGCGTGCAACAAAAGGGGGGGAACAGGCTATTGCTCCCCGGACTGCGTACCAGAGTAGTTTACGTCTATTGTAATGGCAGTACTTTTAAGGTAATTTGATGCACAGGCTAGCGAAAGTGGACCGGGATATTCGACCTCCTGGAAGAGAATTCCAGAGTTAGCATGCACTTATACTAAACAATGCACCATGGAGGATTTGATCAATTAGCTTAATTGGCCCAAATCAACACTATGGAGGGAGTAGTTTGTTAATGTTCTTGATGCTTTACTTAAACACAAGGCAATTCAAGGGATGGTTTTGTGGGCTGGTCTTTGTGAACAAAGGGAAAGGCCAGAAGTGGAAATGAAATGGCAAAATCTTGGAGAAGCAAAAGAAAAGAATTTCACTAGAATGAACAGAGGGGTACTGGCAAAAGACTGCTACTCAGACATACCTTCTCAGGCTTATAGGGGCTCCTGTATATGACGTCAAACTTGCAGAATGAGCATCATCTGTTGCCAGTCCGGATTGAGAAGAAAAATGTTCTACCTCTCCTCACGAAAGCCAGAGCATTTCTGCCCTCTCATTCATTTTTCGTGGGGCGCTTGGCGTGTGTTTGTATGTACGCACTGGGCAAATCTGAGAGCAAGTCCTTAAGCCAGTAACAAGGTCAAGGGAAAAGAAGCCTTAATGTCTAAGGACCTAAAGATTAAATTAGCAGCCTTCCCTTTGAGAGGCCTGCACCTCTAATGATTATAACCTTCCCTAAAACCTACGCTGCTCCCGCTACCCCCAAAATGGGGGGAAATCTATGAGTGTTCTTTAGCAGGGGTGTGTGAAGAGGGGGGGTCTATTGTCCTGGTTTCCATTCAGGTGTGGAGAGGAATGCTTTCTTGGTTCAAAACAAGCAACGTACTACCTTGTCCACCATGTTGTTTTGGCCTAACATTCAAATGAGAAGCTCTTTTAATTAGAAAATTCAAATTATTTTTTGGCTGGCTAAGAGGAAGATCGTAAATACTGTGACAATATATATATATATATATATATATATATATATATATATATATATATATATATATATAAATATATATATATATATATATATATATATATATATATATATATATATATATATATATATATACATATACAGTATATTATATATATATATATATATATATATATATATATATATATATATATATATATATATATATATATATATATATATTGTCAAGAAAGTAAACCTCAGACACTACCTCATCCTCCAAGAACAAATATAACGTAACTTGCAAATGAGAATAATTTTTCTTTTGAAATCATGTTCAGTTATTTCTTTTGATCTTAAAGATGGTTGTGGGTGTAAATTCGCCCCTAATTCATCTCCTCTCACCACTACATGTGGGAACCCTTCAATCCTTTCTTGCCCTAGTGACCGCCAGAGACCTTGATTTCAGGTGCTGATTCATCCGGAATATGCTAGAGGCAGGCACACCCAAAAGAGGAAGCCCTCTCACTCTGGCAACTGACCCATGTGATTGCTGCCATATTGAACACCAGGCAGATGGCCCGAATGCCCCCGCATGCGGACCATACAGAAAAGATTGGACTCCAGGCAAACAATAGTAGCAGCGCCTGGAATGAACAACATTTAAATCCTTACAGGGGCATAAAAGGAGAAATATCGGCTTGCTCAGCCTTAGAATAGTCTCGGACTCAGAAGATGTTATTACTATTCCAGGACAATTGGTCCTCTGCTCTGCTCCTTGAGCTGCCCCCTTGCAGTCCCGTGTGGCTGTCCCTGAGCCTACGGTTTTCTTTTGTAGTGAAGCCCCTCAATGTTACCCTCCCATTGGCCCCTGAGGACGAGGAATCTGTCTCCTGAAGAAGGTAATGTGTGGATATCTAGGTTCTTAAGTCAGTCACACATCTGTTAGCCTTTTACTATTTTTCCGTTTCCTTTCCAAGGTGATATACCTGCAGTGAGACCTGTATTATTTTAAGTTGTGTTAACGTAAAGATACCTACAGTGAAGTGAATTATTCATTTTATTACTTGAAATGAGTCATCGAAATCGAGGCCCTTTCTTAGGCACCTTCTGTGTACGCCCTAAATTTCTTAATTACGCTCCCAATACACTTAAGTAACTACGTGTATCCAAATTACAGGAGTTGCCTGCTGTGGATCTGAGCATCACATTGTGTGCAGAGTGGTAAAACCCATTTTCTCCCCCTCTGGGGGGCCCCTTTGAAGCAGGCCTTTTGAGTTTCGTCAGGAAAAATACCCCAGTTGTTTGTTATTCGACTGGAACAACAGGATTCTGTTTGCCTGTCCTAATTTATGCTTCATTCTTCTTCTGATATGTATTAGTGTAAATATACTCATGTAGGTGAAACCCTAAGTGTTTACTTGAAATTCCCCCCTTTTGAAGTAGGCCTTCAGCTGACATATATTTTACTGAACTCGGCTTAAGAGTCATTCAACTTCTCAGTCTCATAATCACAACGGGGTCACGTTGTGATTATGGGACTTGGGTTCGTTACCCGCTACCGGACATCATAATTTCTTCATATTTCTTGCACTTGGATCTTAAGGCTTTGTAGTGACAAGCGTATCCAAAAAGCATCGAAGAATTCGATAGTTATGAGGGCACTGTGAAGCTATTACAAATACATGTATCTGGTAAAGTGACCAATAAGATTTTATAAAACACATATATTATATATGCATACATATTATACATATGTTTACATATGCATATGCATATATATATATATATATATATATATATATATATATATATATATATATATATATATATATATATATATATAATGTGTGTGTGTGTGTGTGTGTGTGTGTGTGAGAGAAGAGAGAGAGAGAGAGAGAGAGAGAGAGAGAGAGAGATATGATGTTTCCTCTTTGACGTATGAGGTTGCTTACTTGAATTTCTTTACCCAATCTACGTAATATTGATATGTGGGCGTGATTCGAATACAACTAGTGGATTCCTCCTACATTTCCAGGTAGCATTTTCTAGACACAGCCCAATTCAGGTAAGCAACAGAGTAAATACCTAGTCCTTCCAATCATGGAAGATGCACTTTTAAAGGTCCATTCAAATATAGGCCTAATATATAAACATGTAAAATATTTTTCTAGTAAAATTTGGCGTCCAACAGAGAAGCCGTATTTTATTTTATTTACTCGGGTAAATCTTAGCAAATACACTTCAATTACCGTGAAGATCTTTTGGCGCAAAAACACATCTCGTTGTTACATTAGTAATTAACGCCGCAGAAATTGTGGATACTACAATAACAGTTCATTATATTTAGCAAATGCACCATTTAGTGTCCAAATTCTACTCTCTCCTTGAATATCACAAGTATAAACATCAACATCATCAAAACTGATAAATTACTATATTAGTATCATTTTTCTTAATAATAAGCCATCATTTATTTACGAATGCACTGCTTATCATCCTGCCGAATACTGATTTCTAACAAATCTATTGTTTACCAGATGCAGCTTTCGATCTCTAACAACAAAATAATCGCTTGCAAGTGTATTCACTATTCAACACTTTTACCTTCAGTTCGTCTGTACAAACATGAACTACCAAAGACGACAACATATTTATGACACTCGTCCAACTTTCCTCTACATCATTCTCTCTCTCTCTCTCTCTGTTTATGTAATGGAGACTACTGAGCTCTTCATTCTACTGAAATATTTTCCTGGAGTCTTCATTGTCTGTCATTTCCACTAAAGCTTCTCAGATCTCTCAGCCGCGATTCTTTAACGTTTTGCTTCTTAGTCAACGACCTTTGATGTCGTGCGCCAGTTTGATAAACAATCAATCAGTTTTTTGAACTGCACAGATATCATAAACAATCCCTAAAATAGAGTATAATCAGATTTCTTAAAGCCCCACTGCCATAAATTTTCATTTTAATTAGTCCCGATTACCTTTTTAAGGCAACTATTTGAAGACATCACCTTTCACATACAAGAAACAAAAAACTTGCTTCCCAGTAACAAACTGGTTTTATGACTTTCTCACAGTTATGATAACTTTCTAGTAAGTTTAAAACAGAATTTAAAAAGTAAGAAAATCAAACGGAAGCAAATATATCCAAATAAAAGACGCCAAGCCCAAAATAGGCACAAAAGGCCCTAAGTAAGTTTTATAAATCTGCATAAATGCGAGCTTTATGTGTATAAAGCGATGCTCAAATCTTCCCAAGTATCCTTCATTCTCTCTCTTCTCAAAAACGCCTGCTTTTGGCACGCTGTGATTACTCGCAGTTGATGGTTCTTGCATGGAAAATAGTTCACTATTTATCGATGTTCTGCTTTTAAAGAAAAATATTTGAGAGCCTCCTCACTCACTCTCTCAACTGTCTTTTTTCCCCCTCTTCAAGCTCCAATTAACCTCATAATCAATTACTCACAGACAATTTCTTGTAACGACCAAGCGGAACAGGTGTGTGTACGAGTTTAATAGTTGACTATTTAATAAAAGTAACCAGATTTATTGTAAAATGCTCTCGAAAAATATTTTTCGAAACTTTTCAGTTCTATCTTTGTGTATGATATACTTTCCCCACTGGATTTTCACAAACTATAAATTCACACACACATATACATGCATATATATATACGCAATCACTTTGTTATAAATCTAAAAATAGGAATTTTTACTGGCAAATAATTGTATCCTATGACTTACAAAGCACGACATCTATTAGAAACTCTTGCATCGTGCTAAAATTGTAACAGTTCATGATCATTCGGAAATTATTATGTAGGGACAGGTTTAGTTTCATAAGGATATATACTAGGCAAAGTTTTGGGTACGCTGAAAATATGTAAAGTACAAATTTCTTTCGAACTGGAAAGCAATAAAATTTATAATTTTATCTCTAATAATGAGTTAGGCTAATAGTATACGAAATCTCTTAAAAGGACAAAAAGTAAAAAAAAATACGAAAATCACACTACAAAGTTATATTCCCGGTTACCTCATAAAACGGACGAGGAAATAATACGCTTAAGTTTCAACGAAAAAAAAAATGTTCGCCAAGAAAATGGGGGTCTTCCTTCCATAACTGAAAATTTATCTCATCCCACCCATTCACCAAAACCATAAATCATTGGCTTGAGAATAACTCTGAAACGGATCAGTTGTCGGGGACATCACAGTCACATCACACAAGCTACTAAGCACTTCGTTATGCAGGTAAGAACGTGAGCTCACCTGGGCATACAAAGTGCCCACTAACATACATACCCAGTCACCGTTGCCAATGCATATGAAGTCGGCTAAAGAGACCAAGTGATTGCAGTTAACAACAAGAGCGCATATCAAAGTTCCTTCAAAAACCACGGTCTCTCTCTCTCTCTCTCTCTCTCTCTCTCTCTCTCTCTCTCTCTCTCTCTCTCTCTCTCTCTCTCTCTGCCCTATGCTGTGACACTTCGCTACTTCGAATTCGATTAACTTTAATATGCCCGTGCATCTATTAAGAAATACTGGAATTAGTGTTGATTTTCAGGCCACAATAATGGCTCCTTGTGTGTAACATGCTGTAGGCCCCTTTACATGAAATTAATAATAAATATTTCATACACATATAACTTAAAACTAATGCATATATACATACATATATACAAACAATTTCAATCAATTCATAGGTTCAACTAAAAACAATTGAACTGACCTATCCCTTTACCATTTGGGCACGAAAGGTAGAAAACCTTAATTTTTCAAAGACATTGCTCCAAAATCGCTCACAACCTAATTTCATACATATCCACCTCCAAGACCACTATCAACATTCAGGGATGCATCTTACACGCATGACTGCATCCCTACACTTGTAGGAAGCAAAAGAAACGAAACCCTACAAAAGAGTAGGGACAAGCGGAACCGCGAGTTGGCACTTAGTGATGGAAGGACGCAAACGTTGTCCTGATACGATTTCATAATATCCTTAACAAATTATTCTAGCAGAGTGGACTATAGTCTTCATTATCCTTCTGAAGGACATAGCGTCAATGGTGGTTCTCAATAGGTAACGCACATACTCACTAACGCATCGACGTAATATCCAAGAAACAAGTGCACGTCATCAATACCCGCTCGGATTCATAAGGATGCCGTAAATATAAGGAAAATACATTGGCCTTTCAGCCGCATACATTTACAGATTTTTATAAAAGCGCTAGCGTCACTTGAATAACTAATCCAGCATTTCCTATTTCTAAACAAATCGTTGGAAAATCATACAAAATTGTATGGAACTTGAACCCAACACAACAATGCAACAATACTTAACACTCACAGTATTTAATCGCTGAATACCGTTAACATAAAG
>NC_089791.1:11663375-11683375 GCF_040412425.1 Macrobrachium rosenbergii
ATACAGTACATCCCTAATTTTCAGCAGCATTATTTATTACTTATAAATGTATATTCATAACAGTTAAATAAAGCAGCGAAGCCAATAAACATAACACTCTAATGTATGGGTTCAAAGTTATACGTGACGTAAACGCCTGGCGTCGACTCCTCCCCGCAGTGTGACGACAGACAGCTGTCTCTGAAATTCTGAATGAATATTCATTGCCTCGTCAAGGCTTCAAGAATGGCGGCTATGATGAGTTATTGTCCCCCGTAGTTTTGCAGGGACCCAGCTTTGTGATTCGACTTGCACTGGTGTTTAAAGTGGGAGGCCGTGGCAAACCCTACATAAGCAGACAGGTAACTGAATAATAGGGCCCTTTTTGGGTAAAAGTACACCCAGACATCCAAGGCTACCAAAATGCCGTCATTTGTTAACTCCATAAGGTGCAGAAAAGATTAATTTATGCTCTATAAACAACTTGCGGAACAACATTAAACTTGCTTTGCAAAAAAAAAAAAAAGGTCATGAGTTATAATCACATCACTGAATGAGCCTCTATAGGTCTAGTGTGACTTAGCACCGAAACGCCATATTCCACCCATTGACTGTAATGTCAAGTTTCCTCATAATATAATTATATTAAATAAAGGATCACGTAAGGGCATGTCACATTTCATATGATCGCTCCTGTCCTCTTAGTGACAGAAATTACAGTAATGGCTGAATTGTAACATTATAATGAAAGTTGTTTTCATATTCCACAGGAATACTACCGGCATGGTAGTTCGATTGTTCAGTGAGCTTTAAATACCAAGATTTGTACACTAAAAGTATAGTATAAATTACTCAGATCGCTGTTGCTCAAACCCTATATTTACTACACACAAAGTGCAAACAAGGAGTATTGGTTGTATTTCATTATTGCCAGAGGTTGAGACTTTTTTCACGAATAGCCAATTATCCATCAAGACGGAGGCAAGTTAGCGCGTCACAAGTTACGTCATTATATCTTCGAAGACATTCCTCGTTTTGCTGGCGATGTCTACAAAGAGTCAGTGTACTCTTACAATGCACAGTGTAACTTTCGTAATACAGAACACATCAAAAAATTAGGTAGGGATGTAAGATGCCCTGTTAAAGTGTCATCTTTTGTCAGGTACGTTGATAAAAATTTTATTCCGGAAAAACACCAGGACACCGGCTGTGAATCTCATAGTAGGCTGGTTCCACTAACAAGGGGTATCTCTCAAGAAAAGAAAGACAATGGTTAAGACCATATTTATACTTCAACTCCTGATCAGATAACTTCCAACGCATTAGCCAATTCATACAACTACACTGAAATTTTATCGGAGCTGCTTCGAACGCCATTAAATCCCATGGTTGAGTCATCCATATATACCATCAGTGCCTCATCTCCTGGTTTCCATTTACATTATAATCATACTCTTGCCCATATTTACTTCATACCTTTTACTCTTGCAAAAGCTTTTAAATTCATTCCCTGGTTCCAGCAGTCTGTAATAACTATATCAAGTCCGTAATATAATCTACAAACATTAGCCATTCCATACCCCGTTTTCGGCGCATTTATTTATTCCTTAACTTGCACCTACATCTACTGTAATGTCTTTTCAGTGACTACTGACATCACTCCATCCATAAGGATACTGAACTGCCATATCTACTGTATATGCCTCTCACAATTTTGGTCTCCTAAATTTTTTCATGAACTACTATTACTCTGTCCATACAGATGTAATATATATATATATATATATATATATATATATATATATATATATATATATATATACAGTATAATATAATGCATGTATACATATATACATATACAGGTATATATGTATGCATATACAGTACATATGTATATGAATATATATACATATATATACATATATACATATATATATATTTATATATATACAGGAATACACACATAATATATATATATATATATATATATATATATATATATATATATATACATACATACACATGTATATATACATGTACACACATTTTGCAGTTTTACCCCTAAGCCAGCAAGGCTCCTTGCAGTCCACTGCAATTTTATTGGGGATAAGACAGTTTGGTACCTTTCTCCCTTCTGGATGACCCACCGTCATATTTAATTAATTCGATAAACAAGTTACTGCCTAGGTTAATAAAGGCATCACAAGATTTAACGGAATATTTCTAAAGGATTCGGGTCGCTCAGAGGCAGCAAGCGTACCAAAAAACACACACACACACACATTCACGCACGCGTGTGTGGCAATGATAATAAACTATATCTTATATATATATATATATATATATATATATATATATATATATATATATATATATATATATATATATATATATATATATATTATATATAATATATCACTAAACGATACATCAAATACTACTGCTCATGGTGTGCACACATGCTGCCTCACATTCCAATCCACCTCGCACCTCGTCTGCCTATGCCTCTTCACCAACTCCCCGCACAATGAAGGACATTTAATTTTGTGTCAGCAATAATACTAAAAAAAAAAAACTTCTACCTTTACTTGAACAGCTTCCAAAAAACCCTTCTATCCATTTTTACGAAAATTCAGAAATACTCCGAAATTTCTATGAAAATACCCGTCAAGCTTATTGATTTTCATAGTATCTTTTGCAATACATTTAAATTTACACTCTAAGAAACACTGACTCATTTTACCCACGCCTACGAAGAACGTGACTCTTCTTCATAGTCTTCAAATACTCCACAGCCTTCCCGTTAGGATTAACTGGGAGCGCTTTGCTAAGGAAGGCTTCTCTGTTTCCAGTGTCAAGTATTGTTTGACCTTTAGAAAGTGAATCACCGAAACTACGCCCCAAATAAGGCATGGGGTCATCGGTCTATATCCTTCAAATAAATATGCAAAGGGGGAATGTCACTGAATCTTTGTAAGTATGGGTGTGAACTACAGTTTCCAAGTAAGGCAGATATTGACAGGTCGTTCGATGGGTGGAGGAGATCTTTCGAAGATGCATATTATATTAAGGGCTCACAGGTGACCTTACAACATTTCAATCTCTATATTGATGATTGTATCTTTGCTTTACATAACCTGCTTTTCATGACCCCGCATGGTTGTTATAAAGCAAGTCGGCGTCAATGACCATTAGTATTGTGACGTTATTTACTCCTGGATGAAAAAAAAATATATGATGATAGTTGCCTTGAATTATTCACGAAAACTTCAGCTATTTTACAGTGTATCTAGTGTTTCTACACACATCCACAAGGAATGCTTCTGGTTGATAAATTTTCTTCATATTCTACTTCTGTTATTATTTTAATCTTTGTTTCAAGAGGTGAATGTGCTTTTTTTTTATCCTGCGTACTCAGCTGCCAATCCTCATGCTCTCTTAATCATAAAAATCAGATCATTCAAGGCGGCTCTTTTCCTGGCATCTACAGTTCAGTAAAAAGGAAGCAGTTACAACAAAGTATGTAATGAACAAAAAGCTGTGCCGTTATATGTCTTTTCATGCATATACACCAGCACTATACAAATGAACGCTCTACGACTCAAAGTGACAAATATGCAAAAAAAAAAAAAAATAAATAAATAAATAAATTACCTAAACAACAAATATGTATCTATGGATATACAATGAAAAATGGGGAAAATGAACCATCTCTGTTGTAAGCAATATTTCATAACCGTATGTTCTATGCTGTCTCGTAAAAAAAAAACCTCTTTCCAAACATCTTGTCTAAACCTGGTCAAAATTACTTATATGGTCCAGTGCGAAACACAATTTGCACTAAATACCATGCACAAAACACCTTACCCATGGTAACGATGAAAACGGAACATGTAGCAGTTTATAATCTGATATTCAAATAAATCATCAAAGACCCAAGGGTGCAAAACAATTTCCGAACATCTTTCAATTACCCTATAAAAGTAAAACCTGCAAGAGCAGCTCTTCAATAGTTCAGACATCATAAGGACATTGCCTGGAAGTTAGGCAATACCGCAAGCAATCACTTATCGCACCCAAAGAACCCAAAATGGGTACGGGAGACCACCGTTCCCGGTCATTTACCAGCCTTGCAGAGATCTCTCCGGCGGGAGAGAACAAAAAGGAACCCGACGTTTTTTATCTTCCTGCCTTCTCCCTTTCGCAGTTAAATATTTCCAATGGCCACCCTCACCTCACGGGTAATGCTCAAACACCTTTTATTTCTTTATTTCCAAGACGGTATTGTGCCCGAGTTTGGAAAAAGGAGGAGGAGGAAGGGGAGGAGGTGGCCAGGGTTCATGGGAGGAGGATGAGGAGGTACCAGGGCCGAAGGGAGAAGGCGAGGTAAGAGATAGAGGGGCGTCACTTCGAAGTGCAGGTGGCGGGTACGAGAGAGGTGTTGTGAATGCAAATATAGAACGGAGAGACGCCGACTATTGTTTGTGTGTAATGCGTACTGAGGCTCCACTTCGAACACATCTGCATACTGAGGTGGCGGTAGTCACTCACTCCGTAAGTGTAAGTATGCGTGTGTGTGTTTGCGTGTGAGGTGGGAACGATCATCACCTGAACACCATTAGCCTAGATGGTGGAAACATGTTGGCTTTATGTATGTAGAAGGCACCGGCGGAGCAAGTGGAGTCTTCGCATTTTGAGCACTTGACATTAGATCAGAATAAGAAATATAAGCTCTTATGATTCGCATTCCACCTTAAGCATTAGCCGCTTGTTCCTTTCCCTGCTTCACTAAGTAAGAATATAAGTGGAGATATTTCTGCAGTGCCTGCATTGCGTATTTACGGTGTCAGTCGACTACGTAACATCATAATTATGTATTGCGGAACTTCTTTTCAAGGTAACAGAAATACACATGCTTGTCAATTTCCTAAAACAAATGAATCATCTAAGACGTCAACAACGAAATTAAATCAACTAAATTTCTTCTTTTCAATGTACACCACTGCCTCAAATATGTTATTTACACCAACAGAATAGAATAAAATATATTCTAGAATTTAGGCCAAAGGTCAAGCGCTGGGACCTATGAGGTCATTCAACGCTGAAGGGGAAATTGACATTAAAAAGGTTTGAAAGATGTAACAGGAGGAAAACCTCGCAGTTGCACCATAAAAGAATTGATGAGAGTGGGTGGAAAGTAGGATGGAAGAAAGAGAATATGAACGGAGGTACAGTAATAGGAAAGAAAGAGGTTGCAGCTAGGGGCCGAAGGAACGTTGCAAAGACCCTCAGTAATGTCCACAGTGCACCACGTTTCCATTTACTTGAGATCCCGTTTACTTACAAATCTGGAATGGATTACAGAATTTTTGACCAAAGGCCAAGCGCTCGGACCTATGAGGTCATTCAGCGCTGGAAGGGAAATTGACAGGTGAAAGGTGTAACAGGAGGAAAACCTCGCAGTTGCACTATGAAACAATTGATGAGAGAAGGTGGAAAGTAAGATGGAAGAAAGAGAATATGAACGGAGGTACAGTAAAAGGAAAGAGGTTGCAGCCAGGGGCCAAAGGGGCGCTGCAAAGAACCTGAAGTAATGCCTACAGGGCACCGCGTGAGGTGCACTGACAGCACTACCCGCCTACACGGCTTACAAATCTTTACATGAAGTTCAAGTTTACTTCCAACATTGTTCATTATGAACCAAGAAAATTATGTTTAGTTTTACTTCGTTACGATTCCGTTCCGTTTAGGTGAGATTCTGTTCCTTATGTACCGTGGATTAGCCACTGACGTATAATTATGCTCAAAATATCGACGGTATTTTAACTACGACTTCACGTTTTGCATTCGGTATGCTTAGATATTTAAAACAAGTAACTGTTCACTGTAAAATTTCCCGTCTATTTGAATCGACTCATGTTTCACTGCGCTCTCATATTTATTTATATTTCTATCCATAGTTCACTGCGATTCCTGCTTATTCACAAAACGAATCCTGTTCATTTACAATTCTGTTTAAAAGTCACTGTGGTTCTTTTTAGATTTTCAATTCTGTTAGCAGTTCTTATTTACAGTTCATTTGGTAGTTCACTGTTGCTCCAACTTTATTCTGTTAATAGTTCATTTTGGTTCCTGCTTATTCCTATTTCCGTTCGTAGCTGATTGTGGTTCCTGTTCATTCAAAGTCCTGTTCAAAGATCATTATGATTCCTGTTTATTCATACTTCTGTTCGTAGTTCATTGGTGTTCCTGGTTAGTTAAGCGTTTATCATAACATACAATGACCTTACCGTTTACTACGTTGTCAAAAAGTATTAAAATTTCTGCTTGCATGCAATCCGGATCATAGCGCACTGAGCTTCCCGTCAACTCTGTCGCAGTTATAATTCAGCGACAATTACCATTTGCATTGCATGATGGCAATGCTCAATGAAGACGACGACACGCAGAAACTCCGAGATCCTACCACACTCAGCTCTAAAAATATAAATGACTGGACCATTTAAATGCAGGCAAGATCCACATCCTTGAACAAAACGAAGCATAGCGCTATGTGCTATTAACATAAACGGACATTCAGTGCCACCGAAGGCTAACTGAATGCCACAGTGTAAAAACGTATACCTTAAATCTTATGTCCAGTAACGCTGTATACATATTATAAAATGAAAACATAAAACATACTTCTTTTTACTGAATAAAAATAATTTTTCTCTTCAAACTTGATATAAATATAACCGTAATATAAATTCTACTAATTTTCTGTTACATAAAATATCTTTCCTTTACAAATAGATTTCCAGGATATTCAACAATTTTTTAATGCGCTTTCATTCCTTACGAAATGTTACATCATTACCATAATTAAACCAGACTACCGAGTAAAAAGCTAAGCTACCAGAAAGGGTACCACAGGCCTACACTATTTACGTTACAGCTAATAAATCCGTGGCAGCAGCGGCATCCCATCTATGGAAGGAATGTCTTTCATTCAGCAGCACTGTATTCATCAGAAATCGGTCACTTACAAAGCCATTATCAAAGGCAGTAGTTTAACAAAGAGAAATAATAGTAACATTGTATTTCGGATGGACTGAAGTCGTCATTGTTGACCCACCCTTTCAGTTGACATATCGATAGAAATCAGTTTTCCACTCACTCATGGAACGCATGCGAGACAGTTTCACGTTCTGCTGACATTGTTATAAAAAACAAGTATAAAATGTGCCGAAGTTTCTTCGGAGCAATCAACTTTTCTGTACAGTGTATAATGCTGCATGAGTCGTGGCCCATGAAGCTTTCAGCCAGGCACCGGTGGTGGCCTGCCCTATAACGTTGCCAGACGCACAATTATGGCTGACTTTAACCTTGAAATAAAATAAAAAAAACTACTATGGCCACAGGGTTGCAATTTGGTATGTTTGATGATTGGAGGGTGGATCATCAACGTACCAATTTGCAGCCCTCTAGCCTCAGTAGTTATTAAGATCTGAGGGCGAACAAAAAAAGTTAGGACAGAAAAAAGTGCGGACAGAATAACTGCGGACGGACAGACAAAGCCGCCACAATAGTTTTCTTTTACAGAAAACTAAAAAAGTGAAGAATGCGCCGAAGTTTCTTCGGCGCAATCGACTTTTCTGTACAGCGTATAATACTGTATGAAACTCTCAGCCACGGCCCATGAAAATCTCAGCCGCAGCCCAAGAAAATTGCAGTCACAGCCCGGTGGTGGCTTGTGTTGTTGGCACCTATAGCGGTGCCAGACGCACGATCATGGCTAACTTTAATTTTACATAAAATAAAAACTACTGAGGCTAGAGGGTTGCAATTTGTTATGTTTGATGATTGGAAGGTGGATGACCAACACACCAATTTGCATCCCTCTAACCTAAGATCTGAGGGCGGACGGACAGACAAGAAGCCATCTCAATAGTTTTCTTTTACAGAAAACTAAAATTCGGAAGAAAACATTTCGCCCGAAAGTTACAAAGAACCCAGAATTTAGGCACCTTCAATCCAAACAATTACCCAATAGCGACCGGGTGTTTTCTCATTTACATATAAATGAATTACATGAAAATGTGTAAAACTTTATGTTTCGAGCTCCGGATCTTTAGTTAACGAAAAAATAAAACATACTAGTTAAATGTAAAATAAGTGGAAGACTCAGACAGCAAACCTTCTACACAAATTTCACCTTGACCATTGATTTTTTGGGCCAACTATTCAACTTTGAAATATTTATGACTGCAACTAAGTTCAACAGTTTCCATTAGTTTTGCTTACATGTGGATAAAAAGTTATAAACATGTTTGTTAATAATTTCTTAAAATAAAAATTATTCCACTAATATATAGTTACGAACTTATGATGAATAAAAACCTCTGGGAATTTCTATAATCATAATGGGCAAGATGGTTTCCAAGGAGACAAATCGTCAACTATCAGTTTGTTTGCTTCACTAGGATCCAATGGTTATTATGGTTCTTCAAGATCAAAGACCATTACCATGGGACATTTTGTGACCACACCTACGCAGGATCTAGGGAGAACAACATTTGAAATGGTTATCTCAGCCCTCTTCAGGTGGAACCACCTCCTCCAGCGAAATGATCAATTGGGAGTGGAGCCACTATAGCTTGCGCTGAAGAATTTGAATTATCTTTAGTGCGCCTTACAGGTTCACATCTGGTCCTTTCCTTTTAAGTTAAGGCTCTTTAGCCTTGATTAAATAGTCAATTACAAGGCAGTGTACTGCCCTCTACAAACGGAGGCCTAGAGGTTGTATACCTTGCTCATGGGTGACCTGAAGTTAGCTTTAACCCAAGCGAGCCTCATCGCGTTCCTTTACTGTTTATCCTCATTTGCAAGACCAACATATTCATGCACACACATACTCACACGCACACGTGCAGGTTATGAGGCTGCAATCACTTCATCAGGGGCCATCTGGAGTTTTCCATATGTTCTCACCCCAACGACAGGATAATTACAGAGTTTCCAAAGAGGAAGCTCATCTGATATTTTAGGGATATTGCCCTTAACCAAGTGTTCCACAACTATTGACTTCGCGCTCCTCTGCCTTAAGGTAAGGGTGCCCCTACACGATACAAATTATTAATGTCAATATGACAGTCTCAATACTTATTGAGTCAATCTTTTGCCCTCAGAGCATTAAATTTTATGGTCAATATCTAGTTTTCTACTAGACTCCATAGAAGCAACATGTCTGCATTAGGTACTGCTTCTTTTTCAGTAGCTTTGTTGTTTTGGTTAAAGAAGAAAAACCAAAGAAATTAATATACCCACGAAAATCTGTTATCAGACTTAAGATTTAGTTTTTCATTGTTTATATATATTCATATATATATATAAAAATTACTTTTGTTATATTTTGTTGTATTTTGCATGTTTTCATCGCATCAAAAACAGTATATAGTTATATAATTGCTATACAATCATGATGAATAAAGCCTACAAATACTCACCGAAGTTGATTCATCTGTGAAGCCAGAGTCCTCATTATCACCTATATTATTAATCGACCCTGCAGAGGTTCCTGGTTTCGTAGAAATAACATTTCATGAAAATAATATAATGTCGATTCACAGACTTCATCAGAGCTTGCGCCAGACTACTTTGAATCCCCTATCTTCTTTAGTTTCTTCCTAAAGTTTTTCCTCAGTGAATTAAGTTTCTTTACATCTTGTAGGGTAGCATTTGTTTAGTTCTTTCTATATTTTCCCAGCAATATTTCGTAGTCCTCCCGTTTCTTATTTCTGTTGCTATACTCCTCTGCTTTAACCTTTCAGCTTTCAGAGGGATGGCATCCCCTTGTATAAGCGATTTTATTCTCTTAAAAAATCCCTTTATAATACTAAGTTTACACATTCACGGCCGAAAATTGTGAAACGTGACCATACACGAGGTGAATAAGCCCCATCCAACTGGATAAATGACATGGGCCGATGTGCATAAAGTAAGCGTATTATAGTGCACCGCAAATGTATGCACTGCATAAGCATGACGTGATGCTTACCGGAAGTGGCCTGACAAGCGGCGGCACAGCCAAAAGTAGCGCGTGGCAGAGCATGTAACACCGACGTACTTTTACTGTATGTGTAACATTATGTGTTACTGAGTTACATCAACCTCATGCTGTTCCACATACTGTGGGGGTGAAACCCCAGCTATAAAAGGGCTGGCCAACGGCACGTGTTGCTACTCGCTGACATAACACCGCTGCATCAACACGTACCCCCATCCTGCTGAATCAACATGGAGGACATGCTGAAATTCGTGAACTTATAGCTATAGCAAGTACGGATAGAAGAGAAATGTTGCCGTTCATTGTCGAATATGTGCACACCATGTTGTTGCTGGAGATTGCAACAGTTGCTGCAAACCACACAGTGAAGAAAAAGAGGCGGCGAAGGAGGGTGTGGGCGTGGCTGTACCTGCAAAAAAGAATGGAGCAAGGTCACTATGACAACCTGAAGGAGAGTTGTCAACCGAAACCCCAGACCTGTACAAAAATTTTACCCAGATTGACAGGGGCCTCTTCAATGAAATTGTTGAATGAGTCACATTCTGGAGGAAACCCATTGAGCCAGGCCTACGTGTTGCTATCACACTACTTTTCCTCGCTATGGGTGATTCATACAAGAGTCTGCAATACTCGTTCCGGGTAGCCCACAACACCATTAGCTACATTGTACCAGAGACCTGCTGGGCCATTGTTGCTGCCTACGGAGATAAGGAACTGCAGGTGCCACAAACACCTAAAGCTTGGCAGGAGGTTGCATGGGGTTTTGAGGAACGGTGGAACTTTCCCCATGTAATTTGAGCTATAGATGGCAAACACATTAGGCTCCGTAACCCTCCCCGAGGCAGTACGCAGTACTTCAACTACAAGAAGTTCTACTCCATGGTATTACTGGTAATTGCTGAAGCTTCATACAAGTTCCTATACGTCGATGTGGGTGCCACTGGGTCAGAGTCAGACGGTGCTGTATTTGCCCAGACCCGACTGGGTGAAATGCTGTTGCAACAGGAAGCAAATCTTCCCCAACCTGAGGTGAAGCACCACAGCATCATCGCTGCTGCCTGAAGGGCAGTAGCACCATCAGCTACTGTAGGAGGTTTTGCATAGGGGGCATCTCCAGCTAGCAGAGCTCCTGGAGTTCTCAAGGCCCCCTTCCTTGTCCTCTTGATCAAAGCTCCCTTAGGCATCTTGATGTTGCTGGCGGAGAAAGCAGTGGACAGCGACGGAGGCGCTGGCAGACATAGCAGTGCAGGATGCTGTTCTGGAGAGTACTGACCCACAAGTGCGCTGCCTGCCCCTTTTATCCCAGGTCACAGCAGTTGCCAATTCGTCTCAGATGCGTGTGGTGCGGCAGGGTTGCCGTGCCTACTCCCACGCCATGCGAATACCCAGGCGGCGCGAGGCGGGAACCCTGGAGCGGCGTGGGACCACAGGTAAGGTCCTAGCAGCCACACAGTCACCACGAGGTTGGCGCCAAACTGTGTGGGTTAGGCCACGGTAAATGACAGTTAACGTGGCCACCCATGCATGCTTTTGAACAAGTCAAAAGGTTTGTGGCTCCCAGCGTACGCCAGGGGGGTGCGTAACGGTCGCACCGCACACTGGCGCACTTACATAGCATTTACGGTACATTTACATTGTATTTACATGCTTATCAATTTTCAGCCGTGCATGGGCATGCGTGCCTTGATACTTGAATGTGTATGCTTCCAAGAAATTTTGGCTAGCTCCGGACATGTCATTGCCGTGGTAAGGTGAAAATAGAGGTTTACTGTCAATACTTCCCTCAAATGTGAGACTTGTGTTTGTTAACTTAGATTGTTTTAATAGTATTTAACAACCCTTCAACCATTCTCCAAGACATTCAACAGTTTTGACAATACCGAAATATTGGTCGATATTTATCATGTAGGGGCACTTTAAGGCATAACAGTGCTTCCAGACTTGACACTGGAAGGGTTGAACGTAGGTGCTACGTTCTGCTTGCTACCACTGGACTGACAGCCGATTAGAAACTCACTTGATTTGAAGGTATATGTAAGAATACAAGTGTGTGAACCAGCTGATATTAAGCAAGTTTTTAAGGATAGTTTCATCACTTATTCACCTGGCGGAAGATGAAACACCCATTGTGAATACAAGGCATACATTCTAACACAACACTATATATTTTTACGTTTATGCCACTAGATCACTGACGTATAAGAATCTTGGGGGAAAATACCCTTCAAGGGTTGGGCTTTTGTGTGTCCCGAAGGAACACACCTAGGGTAAGTAGGTACACCCTCTGTCTAAATCTCCAAATTTAATTCAGCTCACAGTGAGTTTTCCTCACTTTACTAGCCATAGACCTTTCCCTTAATCCAGGCCTTTCCCTTAATCCTCAGGTATGTGCCAATGATGCCGCCTGAAGCAATGCCCCAAGTAACATATGAGGCCTTATAAGGCAACAGCAGCCTCCATCATTAGTTCAGTCTACTCTCAATCATGGGGAACCTCTACCCGATTGAGTAACGAGTCTTGGGCTGGCAGAACTCACTTTCTCACACTGGATTGATTGAGCCATTGCCAGACACTGCCCAATAGAACTTGGATCACGATGACGTAGAGTTCTGTGTGTGCCAGCAGTTACAGGAAGAAAAGAAGTATGTGCCCCAGAAGCAAATTGGTTGGCCAGTGTCTTTTTCTTTGACTTGTTTTTATCATCTCTCTCTCGCAGTTCATCGCTCAAGTAAATTCCTTGTCTCTTCAACATGAACAGTGACTTGTTATACCCAGTGTGTAATTCCTTGAACAGTGCATAAAGTAATTCATGCCCCTTGCCAAGAAGTGAGCAGAGTAAGGCGATTCCCTCCAGTTTGCGTATTATTTCATTTCTAGAGAGATATCACTTTGTCAGTAGTCTTATCTGGAATTATTTCTCCTCCAGGAGTGTTATCATTTCAAGTTACCTACGTAGCTGTTCCTCTGTCTTCCCGATTGCCTGAAGAAGCCACCTGTACTGAGGCGAATATCACTGCATTGCCATTTGGCTCATGGACTACTTGCAAGTGGCTATTTACATGTACCCTATTGGGATAGGGTACATTTATTTACTGCTCTGCCCTTTTCCCACTTGTTTTAGTGAGATTTGTCCATTATTCCCACTGTGAATTTACCATGTTGTTTGCGTAAAATAAACCAGTGTTAAGATACAATTTCTCACTTGGCAACCTTCCAGTTATTAATTATTCTTTTAATTTTTCTGTTTGTGGTCTTACAAGGGGTTTTCTTTAAGGCTAAGATTAAGGTAAAATAAGAAGTGCACTCAAGCCCTCGAAATCTGTAACACTGTCAATCTTGCCAGCACGCTGCTAGTTAATGAGAAGTAGACTTAACGTAAAAATTCCAGTGAAATCACCCCTCTTTAGCAATTGATACAATCCTGCAACATTAATTCTTTGAAAGGCAATATGGAACCAGAGACGGAAGGTAATGTGGTTTTATAACCAGAGTGTTTTAATTTGTTTATCGAACGTGTAGCACAGGCTACAGTTTTTAAAAAATGCAAGCAGCTAAGCATCTAAGCCACAAGAACTAGGGAGGTGTTAACAAATTAGATGGGGAACATTGCATGTTGCAAACCTTGTATGAAATTAGCTAGCCATGAGTGGTAATAGCCAAAACAATAGCTAGTCGTGAGGTAGTAGCCAAGAATAGTTAGCTGTGATCAGTAATGGTAGAAAATTAGCTAGGTGAGCTTAGTGCATGTAATTCAAGGGAAAGTGTGCATTATCTCTTCAAGTTGGGCCATGGAATTTGATAACCATGGCATAGGACATACCACAATTGGCAACTCACCCTGTCTCACTACTTTGCTTCGCCATCCAACTTGTTAATTTTTTTTTTTAAATTTCACGTTCACAGAGATTAACTGTATTTTCAAATACCGTTAACATATGTTCATAAGTAATTTGCACAGAATAGACAAGTACACTTAAATTTGTGTTTCATAATTAACAGGGAGTTTCGTTTGCTTGTCTTTTGTGTGTTCATGAGTACATTCTTTCACACACTTGACCAGTAACAATTAGTTAGCTCGCTCCACCAAGCACCAACACGTGCATACAATTTGGCCTTGAAATGTCATAATAAGACAGTCATCTTGGAACAGCAGTCAACTGTCAGATGCTTCAACTTGTGCGACCTTGAACTGTCATAACAAAGCAGCCATCTTGGAGTCACTGTCAACTGTCAAACGTGCCACTGCGCTGTCATTTCCTTCATAATACACACTGCTTTTATATTTGCACATGTTCTTGCCATCACTGTAACACAAGTCTTTCACTTTAGCATGAAAAGAAAATACACCCTTATCAATTTAACTTGAGAGCATAGTCATTCTTCATTCGTAAAAAATGCAAGCTTCACATATCCATTCTTATGCTACGTTAATTCATTTCAGTAGAGAGAGAATTTTCAATATCCTTAACCAATGTAGCATTCTTTTACCCAAACTATGGGAAGCATGATTAGTTAACAATTGGTTATATAACTCGATACCAATACAACTATTACCATACAATAATAGAGCCCTTCGAGTTAGCAAACTCAAATTTACGTGTCAGGTATTAATCTCTGGAATCATGCCTTTTATAAAGCCACTCACCCGCAAGTGTTGATTTCCTGCTACGTCTTGGACAAGTTAATCTAATTATTGCTTCAAGCAAAGCAAACCCATTTAATGTACTAGGCAGCCATTTTTCTGGAATTCTCCAGTCTCATGTATGTCCCAATTGGGAAATTTACCAACTCATTTGTAGCCCGCACCTATTACACTTATTGTGCTGATTTTATTTTGTGTGTTAAGACACTGCCTAACCTTGGGCTCGTTGTCGCCCTGGAGGTCCATTACTAATTTTAATCTATTTTTAAGGTCCATTACTTATTTTAATTTGTTTTTATTGAGCACAAATCTGTACCTGTTAAGCATTTCTTCTGTTTTATACACAAACTTGTGTATGTGCCATTGTCCACTAAGTGCCATTCAATTAACTGCTTAAGCACCCAGCGTATGCATGATTGGCTAGATTATTGATTGCCACGTATAAGCTTAACTTAACAGTTCTTCATGAACCAAGCCTGTTCTTTGTAACAGTCCATCGTTCCTCGTGAACCGATCTGCACATTTTTGTGTTTTGCAAACCTATTAATGGCACTTAGGAGCCTTTGCATTATTCAGTTCTTCAGAACTCAATCACATCTGCGTGTAAATCTCGTACTGTATCATATCTCAGTTCTTCGGAATTATACTGCACATTAGTGCCAATGTCATCCTTATTAGAAGGAGACATTACCATTCAAAGTATCACCATTCCTAAGGGACATTTCCATTCCAGTGGAGACATCTAAAGCCCACTTCCTTATTTGGAATACACTCTGCCCAGTTCAGAGTGCCATTTCATTTTTCCTCACCAACTGTTTGCACAGCCATTAAAATTTTAGCATTTGTAGGGAAATAATACCCCCGCTCTAAGCATTAGCAACATGTCTGCCGAGGAGTACAAAACCTTTACAGAGGTACAGAAAACTATGACATTAAAGGGAGAACAGCTGCTCGCATGGATTCAGAATCAAGTAGCTGCCGATATAAAAGCCAGAGAAGAAGAAAGAGGATGTGAATTGCAGCTGGAACGGCTGAGACAAGAGAAGGAGAAGCAAGCGGAGAAGGAGCGCCATGAGAGAATAAAAAAGGAGCAGGTGCAACAAGAAAGGGAGAAGGAGCGACAGTATCAACCAGCCTTGAAGGAAAAGGAAGCTGAAATAGAACAAGCCAAACAGGACAGTGCCATGGCACTGGCCCAACACCCAGCTGAAAATCCCACCCCAGTCTCCACTCCTTCCATTATCTCCAATATCAGCCACCTCATGCCAAAGTGGAATGAAGCAGAGCCAGAAGCATGGCTAGATCATGTGGGCACACTCTTCTCTGAGTATAATCCGACTGAAACCGAGGCCATGATTCTCGCAAAACACATGACCGGGAAGGGTCAGGATGCCTTAAATTCCTTGGAAAATGGCAACAAGGGAAACCTTGAAGCGGTCAGGAAGGACATAGCAATGGCATATGAGATTATGCCTGACCACTGGAGATAATGAAGGCAAAGTTTTCCCAAGGAGATCGGTGAAAACTGCTCCGACTGGCCCTTGTGGCGGTGGATCGACACTTTGGAGTGCCAGGAGTTCAATGACTTATTCATTCAACTCCAACTGGAGGACTTCCTCTATTATGCACCCAGTCCCTTGGCCCTATACATTAGTGAGAAACAGCTAAAACTTATCACTGACTGCTGCTGCATGGTCAATGCATTCAAGATGTACCACCCATCCTCCAGTACCTCCCACAGGTGCATAGTACCTCCTGAACCCACTACCTTATGCGTCCGACCAAGAAACAGACTCTAATCCACCTGTATGTACAAAGTGTAAAAATATAAGACACTCAGAAGCCCCTTGCAAAGCTAAAGGGGGATCCATGTCAAAGCACCCCCCCCTCCTAATCAAAATTCCCAGTCTACCCAGACTGTAACCACTCCTAATAGAGATTAAGGTAAGGTTTACTGCCATACTTGTAAGAAATACAGGCATTCCCCGAATTTCAGGGATTGCCCTGGGAAGAAACTTGCTGCCATTGTTGCTGTGGTGGCCACTCAGCCATCCTCTTTAAGACACCCACCTGTGGGCCCTATTTATGTTGCACTTCCTCAAGGGGGTTATTGCTATCAACAGGTCTCAGCTTTTGAAGACACTGCACTCAAATCTCCCTTATAAGGCGAGACAAGGTCACCTATGAGGCCATTATTGAAGAAAACAAGGCTGTAACTATTGAAGGCATTAATAACTGGAGGCTAACACTCCCGACTTTCCGATTGAGGGTCACTAAACCACATAAAAGTAGGATTTGTACGACTGGAGTAGCCGACCATATTCCTGGAGTCTATGACCTCCTAGACAGAACACCCCCTCTCTCAGCCCCTTTCTGGGTCAGTCAAGGGTCCTATCCTGCGGCCGTTTCCATCAGCTGTTGATGTTAATTCCAGCCGTGCCATTGAGCCGCAGCCAGTGCCTATGCCTGGCCAGTGTAGTGCTCTGACCAGACTAGTCATTGAGCTCCCCAGAGACAAATACTGGTTCTTTGCAGTGTACAAACAAGGACGCCTGGCACTTGTGGTCCCTAGCCGTCCCCTCTCCAAATCCAGTGCCTGAGCCTGCCTTGGTGCCAGTGCCAGCACACAATGCCAATGTTCCTTCAGGAGATCCCAATCCAGCTCCCCCTCTTGTCTACTGGCCTGGCCCAGCAACCTGTGTCCAGCCAAGAGCCAGCCCAAAGTTCAGTAGGGTCTTTTCTGGATTACCCTGACCCCAGCGGAAGCTTGCTACCAGGCACAGCCTCGCAACCCATGCTTCAGTTGGTCCTATAACCTGTGATCCTCTGACACCTCCATCCACCTCTTCGACTTTATTGCTCTCCCCAGAAGACAAGACTCTGATGGAAAAACCTATTTAAGATGGTCACCCATATGGAGGCCATGTCACAAAAGCTAGCAGAACTAGTTGGCACCACTGCTTGCCCGGGTGGCGCAGCAGCCGAGGCAGCAGCTTACTCAGTGCCTATTCCACAAGTGGAAGCAAAATCCATAAGCCTGGACCAAGGATCATCTTGGTCTAAGTCTCGAAGAAATCCAAAGCGCCCCCGTGACACTTGTGTCATATATCTGTTGCAATGCCTCCTCTTATCAGAGCAATCATGGCCCCTTCCCCAGAGATAGGTGCCTAGGTTGTCTCCTAACCCATAACCATAATAATGGGTTACATTAAGAAAATTTATTTTGTACTTCACTAAGTCTGTTCTCTAGCACACAGCTGAGGACATGTCCTAGCTCCATTTTATTTACCTTGCATAATACTGTGCATCTTGAATTAAGTTCTTAACCTGTCTACTACTGCAAATACAGGACCTTATAAAATTACTAGCAACCTGAAAAGTAAGTTATCCCATTTCTCACATATATAAAAGCTACTCAGCTCCCATGGCACTCTTGGCACAGTGCCCCACATAAACAGAGTATTTCTGGTAACTTAGATTGCCCAGATTATCTCTCTGGTAGGTTATATGAAAAATTAAGCATAATACAACAGAGCAGTTCTTTGGCCCCAACAAGCTAAAGAGCATGTTCTAGCCATCTTAGCATTTCTGTTGCATTTTATTTTATTTTGTAGCATGTATCATAGAGTAACTAACTCATGTGTATTTCAATATTTTCAATCTGATAGATTTGTATTATTAACATACTTCATGTCTATGTACATTATGTCACATTAAATAACTCCTTTGTAATTTAAATTATTCTCTGCACATAGCTAGTTATCATTTTGGTGCTGCACTAGCTTAGTTCTGTGTGAAATTCAGTTAGCTAATTTATGACCTTGAGTCAACAGCACTGCCAGTTCATTTCATTCCACAGACAGTACCTTTAAATAAATGCAGACACCCCTTACCTAGTGTTAGGGACATTAGGTTAAGTTAGCCAGCAAGCTCACTCCTCCTAAGGAGATAAGCTAGTTATATCTTTCAGTCTATTTCTGTCTGCATGGGCAAGGATCCATTAGGGGGAAGTACTTTACGTAACCGATACCAGCAGCTCGCTAGTGCAGACCTTAATGCCCGAAAGGGAAAGGAATGTCTGCTTAAAATGGGGGAGCTTTTATGTTTTTCACCGCTGGATCGCAAAACTTATAAGAATCTTAGGGGAAAAATACCAGACAGTAGGGGAGTAGGTAGATCCATATATTAAAATATTGGGTGAGAGAGTTTAGAATTACCCGACACAACACTCTTCAAGGTTTGGGCTTTTATGTCCCCAAGAACACACCTGAGGTAGGTAGTTGTTCCTCTGTCTAAATCTCCCAAATTTAATTAAGCTCACACTGAGTTCTCTCACTTTTTGGCTGTAGACCTTTCCCTTAATCCACCGGTATGCACCAACAACGCTGCCTTAAGTGATGCCCCAAGCAACGTCCAAGGCTTTATAAGGCGACAGCAGCCTCCGTCATTAGTTCAGTCTACTATTAACCATGGGGAACCTCTACCCGATTGAATATTGAGCTGTGGGCTGTTGGAACTCACTTTCTCACACTGGATTGATCGAGCCCATTACCGGACACTGCCCAGTAGAGCTTGAATCACGATGACTGAGTTGTGTATGCCAGCAGTAACAGGAAGAAAAGACGGTATGTATGTGCCTCGGAAGGGAATTGGTTTATTCACTGTCTTTTCTTTGATTTGTTTTATCATCTCTCTCATCGCATTTCATCGCTCAAGTAAATTCCTTGTCTCTTCGACTTGAACAACGGGTGTTATACCCACTGTGTAATTCCTTAAACAGTGCACAAAGTAATTCATGACCCTTGCCAAGAAGTGAGTAGAGTACGGTGATTCCCTCCAATTTGTGTATTATTTCATTTCTAGAGAGATATCACTTTGTTAGTAGTCTTATCTGGAATTATTTCTCCTTCAGGAGTGTTATCATTGCAAGTTACCTAGGTAGCTGTTCCTCAGTCTTCCCGATTAATTAAAGAAGTCCGCCAGTACCGAGGTGGATGTCACTGCATTGCCGATTATTGGCTGTCCCACATTTGATGCGTTATTTTATCCAAGGACCTAATTGGGATATTGACTTTCCATCTATTTACCCATTCATTTAATTACTGTTGTGTCCCTTTTCCATTTGTTTATTTTAGTGAGATTCGTCCATCATTCCCAGTTGAATTTACCATGTTGTGTGTGTAAATAAAATGGAAGTGTTAAGAAGCAATTTCTCACTTGGTGACCTTCCAATTATTAATTATTCTTTTTATTATTATTATTCTGTTTGTGTCTTTACAAGGGGTTTCCTTTAAATGAGATTAAGGGAAAGTACGAAATGCAACAAGCCTG
>NC_089791.1:11690875-11715875 GCF_040412425.1 Macrobrachium rosenbergii
AATGCACCTGCCCACACACACTTTTAACGCTATGTTGAAGGCTCTGAAAGGGATGATACTGGAGAACAGAGAGAGAGAGAGAGAGAGAGAGAGAGAGAGAGAGAGAGAGAGAGAGAGAGAGAGAGAGAGAGAGAGAGAGAATCCAAACAGGAGTTTACCACTTACTTTTCTTTTCTCAATAAGGACACTCGTAAAATTTTACTATTATAATGGACTTAATGCTGGGGGTAATGGAACTTTTTCTAGGGAAACATCAAAAGCTAACACGAATTTACGTTTCTCAATACTAAATTATCAACGATGTCCGTAAACATAGTACTCCACATGGACATATTTTATTGGCGCCAGCTTCACAAGTAATAATCGTATTTTATTCTTAAATAATGCATAAAGGATATGTACAATGTATTTATTTCCTTACATAAGCATTATGAAACCCATACCATGGTACGTACGAGTATATTATTTTCTCAATAACTTACTTCCATCTCCATCGTAACGAGCCAATCAGGAAAAACGTTAATGCTCTCTATCTTCTACCAATAACTCGAGAGGAAAACCGCCAGTCCCAATCCACGCATATCAACACGGAATATGTTTGCAATCCTGGGGAATAAACGCAAATCACAAGATGTCTCCTGATTACCACATCTACGATGGCTAATAGATTTCCTTTCTACTTCTATCAATACGAATCCAAACAAGGTAAAACTTTACTAATATACAAAGGAATTACTGGAGTAAGTCATTAACAGTACGCAATCAGTGTAGCGCTGCTATTTCAAGAACAACAACTATAAGGGAAAGACAAACCACCAATAGGCCAGCACGATAAACTGATATGCAGCTGTTATTTACTTTATTTATTTTACTTTGTTATTCAACTTATTTGTTTTTATTTGTTATTTCTCTTTTATGGGTTACTCTTTAATTCTCATTTTATCTGTGCTAGGCTGCTTTCCCTACTGGGGCCCTTGGACTTCCAGCAAATCCCATAGACTTTTGGCATTAAATGGCAGTCGTGACTTCAGCTAATCAAAACATAAAAAGGCTGTTTAGTGAGGTAACTTGGGGAATTAAAATATTTAGAAATTTCACAGCAGATTTTTCTTATTCATCTTTTATCAAATACAGAATAGAATAGAATAAAATAAGAATAGAACAGAATACAGAATTTAGCGCAAAGGCCAAGCGCTGGGACCTATGAGGTCATTCAGGGCTGAAATGGAAATGTGAGAGTAGAAAGGTTTGAAGGTGTAACGGGATGAAAACCTCGCAGTTGCACTATTAAACAATAGTTAGGAGGGGTGGATAGCAAGATGGAAGAAACAGAATATGAATGAAGGTACAGTAAAAGGAATTAAAGGGGTTACAGCTAGGGGCCGAAGAGACGCTGCGAAGAACCTTAAGCAATGCCTACAGTGCCGCGTGAGGTGCACTGACGGCACTATCCCCTAACGAGGTTTATCAAATACAAATATTTTCAAAATAATGTAAGTGCTAGACGTTACACGCCTAAGAATGAAAAGTAAATCTGACTGCTTTAATTCACTGCAACAAACTTTCACACACTGAACGTCACAAGGATTTCAATTACTCATAAAAACGACGAACTTTTATACAAACGAAGAGGATTCTTTAGTGTATATATGCTATATATTTACAGTCCTTACCACGGTATATCCTTCTATAAGAATAACGAAAATATATATAGTTTTAAGAATTCATAGGCAACAAAAATTAGTACTTCGTTTTTTAAACTGTATCTTCTTTGCTTCTTTGCATTGGATTATAATTACTAAGAAATTGAGAAAATGAATGTAGGATGCATTTGCAAGATATCCAAGAGCTAAATGAATAACTTATGGTAACGCAAGTGCCCAGCTATTACTAAGCAATAAATATCACGGCAATATTTACAAGAATTTGGTAATGGATTTATTATTCCTAAGCCGACTTGTGTGTATTTAACTTCAAATTTCTTGCTGGTTTAGATCTATACGTAAAAGAAAATATGAATCTCTCTCTCTCTCTCTCTCTCTCTCTCTCTCTCTCTCTCTCTCTCTCTCTCTCTCTCTCTCTCTCTCAACCATCTTGTAAAGAAAACACTAGGAAAAATATTAAGGCATTCACTGAAGATGATTACGGTTACCAAAACGAATATCAAAGTTAGAAAATGTTCCCATTAAACAAGCCTACCAGTGCGTTACAGATAACAAATTTTCCCTTCGTTTCGCCTTTCTAAATCCACCAGTGTTTCTCCCTCCCCAACCTAAGCATGTTCTTCCGATAAATAATAAATTCGTCTAGACTGTGAGGCGCTAAAAGGCCAATTTCAGGTCGCATCAAAGGCCATTAACATACACATGCTGCGAAGGGTTGAGCACCTCGGTCGAACGCTTACGCCATCTCACATTAGAATGATCAGCAAAAATTCATGGGAAATTGGCGTGGTAAGAAATGAAAGTACTCATAATTCATAACACAGGATCAAATAAAGAAGAAAACTACAGGTACCAGCCAGTAAGATTCTGATGGACAAATTAGGAATATGCATTCACAACTTCAAAATGAACCAGTTAATAAATTAAATAGAGAAAGAAACTTAGTTTGGCTATGTTTTGGAAAGTTTCCGGACGGTTGTTGCCATGCACGCGTGTAGCCTAGGTATACGTTTGGGCGTTCTTGTGTGCGCTCACGTATCTGCATAAATAACTGAAGACTTGTCAATATACGTACTTTTACTTAATAGCATGGAGGCATATATATACTTGAAATAAAAGGCAGTAACCAAAAACAAGCATATACACAGCGAGACGTGTAGAGAAATGTTCAAGCTAGTTTCTCTCTCTCTCTCTCTCTCTCTCTCTCTCTCTCTCTCTCTCTCTCTCTCTCTCTCTCTCAAGCACGAACACGGGCATATCACCCATGCAAATGGAACCGAAATTCATGTAATTCCCGAGACGCGAAGCCCTGGTAAAAGGTTCAGGTTTTAAAAGATTCAGAAATGCATATGGATTTCAAAATTTACATGACAAAGATACCATTAACTTGAGAAGAAAAAATATTGAGTGATAAGAGTTAAAAACTCTTGCCCAGAAAACAAGCTCACATTAGGACTTTTATTTCCTGATACGGGAGCCATCCAATGCAATGTTTCGTCTGTTGGTCCAGTCTGTTCTGACTAATAATACGTCCCTCCACAACTATTCCAGTTTATAAGCCCTTAAGCAATAAAACTATACATTTCAGTTTACACTCGTTCAAAAAAAGCTCTTTTGCTTTTCTTCTGAATCAAGAAAACAGAATACAAACTGCACGCTACTGCATTTATTATTCCGTTATTGGACAAAAGTATGCATATTCAGGGGACACACTTGCAAAAGTTCAAGCTCTCTTACTGTTTGGTGAGGTAAGACAAATACAAATGGTAGGACACTCATTTACTGGCCCCTTAAATAATAAACTACTCATTTTCAGAGAACACTAAAAGTATCCAAGTTCTTGTGGAAAAAGAGAATGCAAATGGTAAGCTATGCACTAAGAAAGCTAATCATTTACATTTACAAAGTGTTTCTGTCCAAATTTGAAGGCTTTTGGTATCTCAGTGAACGGCCTGAAGATCAAAACCTGTGGTAGCAGCAGGGAAGAACCTAAGGGCAACGGCCCAGAAAGGCGTTCCCTGGGCGAAAAACCAAATGCATGGACCAAACGTTTCTATGGCTTAGCCTTAAGCATTAAGAATAGTTCTTCAAACAATAGCGTATGGTAAAAATCAACAGTCGTGCTAAAGCACCATGAAATAATTCATCTGCTTTACAACCAATTCCCTATAGTGCCAGTGAACTGAAAATATGATTAAAACCAATATAATGCCGGTTTTTTTATAGTCATCCTTAGAAAAAGCATATGGCTATTGTACATCACTGACCTTTAAAAGGATTTTTGACAAGATAAAGTATTTTTATCAAAGAACAATTAAGTCGTTTCTACGTCCACCGTATTTAAATATCCTCATTTTAACTCGTAAGCAGTGATGCAAGATAAAAATGCTTATGGCATTTACGCAATCACAGTCAGGTCCATCGAAATATGAAGGTCTTCCCGTAGACTATCTAGGTGGTAAACCATCTTAATGAAGGGCGATATCTTAGCCAGACCTGCTCTGTGGACCATCAATCCCACCTCAGTCGTATACAAATTCCGAACGGTTCACCTGTCCAGCAGTCTTATAATTCTGGACTCCCAGCTGCTTTTAGTAATTCACGTCATATTCTTTCATCTCGCTCTCTCCTTTGGGAATATACTTTATTTTCTACCTCCTAACTTATTTCCTCTGAAGTATACGGCATTCTTTGAAGTTAATAGAGTTGTAAATATAATGGCGTACTTTCGTAAATACTCGTAGTTAATGACTTTTAACACACCTATTTCTCCTGTTACTGACTATTGAAGTGGTATAAAAATTTAAGAAGTAAATTCTCTAAGATATCAATATTCAGAGAATGTTTTTTCCGACGTGATATATTGTGGATGTAAATCGGTAAAATAAATTTTTAGTTTCCTGTAAAAGAAACTATTGAGATGGCTTTGTCTGTCCGTCCGCACTTTTTCTGTCCCCCACTCAGATCTTAAAAACTACTGCGGCTAGAGAGCTGCAAACTGGTATGTTGATCATCACCCTCCAATTATCAAACACCAAATTGCAGCCCTCTAACCTCAGTAGTTTTTATTTTATTTAATGTTAAAGTTAACCATAATCATGCGCTTGGCAACGCTACAGGACATGACATCACCGGGCCATGGCTGAAAGCTTCATGGGCCGCGGCTCATATAGAAAACTCGATTGGGCCGAAGAAACTTCGGCGCATTTTTTACTTGTTTACATCGTGATCAATACTTTACTAACTCAACTAATTACGCTTCTCAATGAAGTAAAACATCTCAGTAAAAAAAATTACACTCATCACTGAAAACTTAGTATGATTAGACATGAAATTACAAATTTTGCATGAAATTTTCTATGCATGCATACAGCACAATACTCCGCATATATATAAACAATAAACTAAGACCAATACTGTATTCATCCAGTTAACAATGTTTGTTAGAATGCATGTCATGAATATTGTAAAAATTGAGTGCTATTAAAGCCTTAATATGCACGTTGCAATTTTTATCACTTGTTCGCGAAGGATTCCGAAAATCAAGCTCAGCTAGTCACCAGTTCACGACGTTGGCATTTTTCAGCAGGTTACATATGGAACAACTCAATACCAGTCCGTACTAAAGGATGACCTGGGAACAGCAAATTACAAAACCCTTTTAACTGGGACAACAGAATTTCTGGAAACAGATTAAGAAAAGGTTTACAATGGAGTTAAACCAGTTTTCATTGCTTAGGTGATCTAACTACCGCCCACCTCCACCACCCAACACAAAGAAATGACGATTTCATAATGGTTTTTCATATCATTACTCGTGCCCTTTTTAAATGCCGGGAGGCGAACAACGTTATACTGTATGTGTGAGTTAATGACCTTAGCATATCACCATTTCCCACTTATATTTTAAAATCAAAATAAATGTAAAAAATTATATGCGATCCCTTACGGTAAATCCCTCAGTCACAAATTCTTCCAGCATTTGTTCTATCGTCTTGAAGGTTAATACTGCATACAAAGAGTACATTTAAACAGCCTGGGTTATCCCAAGCTCCAATTCCTCTTCTCATTAACACAATTAATCAATCCATTGCCACTACCATCACCACAAACTAACAATTTCTTCAATAGTAATATTACACACCGTTAATTTCTGAATAGTATCGTTTTTGAAGAATTGGTAGACTGCTAAAGATTAAGTTTATTGACAGATGTATTCTTCAACTGACTGATGTAACATAAATGGCGAAGAATCTAGTGTCTAGAGATTGGATGGAATGGATGGATGGAATATAGAGTTTAGGCCAAAGGCCAAGCACTGGGACCTATGAGGTCGTTCAGCGCTGGGAAGGAAACTGAGAGTAGGTAGGTTTGAAAGGTGTAACAGGAGGAAAACCACTCTGTTGCACTTTGAAATAATTGTTAGAGAGGTGATAGCAAGATGGAAGAAAGATAATATGAATGGAGGTAGAGTAAAAGGAAGGAACAGGGGTTGCAGCTAGGGGCCGAGGGACGCTGCAAGCTTTAATGTGCCTACAGTGCACCTTGCAGTGCACTGACGGCACTACTCCGTACGTGGGGGAGTGTCTTGAGATTGTAGTTATTTATGACTTCTTTAATAATTGCATTTTGGTATCATCCTAACACATATTAATAAATATACGTATGCAATTATACATGAATATAACTCATGAAAAATCACACCTGCATGTTCAATAAGCATAAACATTCTGTTTATGTTCTGAGATGGTCATGCCTTCTTGAAATATGGTTTTGGTTAACGGGAAATACAAAACCAGCCAATGAACAATAAAAATAAATTATGGAATTTCAAGGAGTCGCATGTCAACCCTAGCATACATTAATGACTTTGAAGATTATCAAAACCTGTTCAAACCACTTTCAAGTTAAAATAAATAGCTTCATGGCAATCTGACATATCTCGACGATAGTTTAAATCTCTCTCTCTCTCTCATGTTCATGACACATTTGATTTTCTGGACATTTTTCAAAACTGCACATTCCTTAAATATTTTTCCACTGGTGAACAATACTAATGACCACGTACGTTAGACAATTAAGAAGATTCTTCCATCCTTTTGACCATGAACTTTACTCATTTTAATTTGTAAATCAATAATCTCATATACTGTATATAGTACATTAAAAAAAATCCAATTCTTTCTTTTCTCGTACTGAGAATTGACCTCAATATGAAAAGAGCATTTGGATAGATAAGATTTGTAAGATGGCCGCATACATTAATAGACCCCTCCTCCTCAGCTCTTCGTTGCCAAAGGAGGTAAACGTGTGATCTCTTATGAGGGGATCGATCCATCCATCAGTCTAGCAAGTGTCCCGCACATCACTCCTCAGCCAGATAGGAGGCGATCGCCCATGACACCCCACACAGGGACAGCAAGACAAATGTGACGAAGGATGACGCAAGTGATCCATCTAACACCCCGCTACCTACCCTACCTCTCGCACATTATGACACAGGAGGACCCTGACGAATCGCCAGGCAGGATCAGCGTTATCCTCCAGCAGATGCCTTTTGAGCAGTTGTCACGTTCGGCTGGAGGTCCTTCGGCAGCGTTGTCAGTCACCCTTAAGAGCCACTTATCTGGTATCGGACGACAGCGATCTTCTAGTTTACACCTACATTCTAACCTAAACCGCATCGCGACCGCCCTGACATTTCGGCTTAATGTATTACATTTTTAAGAACGCGGATTCTGAGGGGAGGACGTGACTGGGATATGTGAATACCAATTGTGAGCAGTGTAATGTGCGTGTGTTTGTGTGAATTAGGAGGCGACGCCCTTAGTCCATGGGTTTTGTGGTAAAGAAATGTTGCTTAGTGTCTGGAGGCTTGATTTATCACCCATGGAGATCCTAATTCTGAAGAAGAGAGGGGAGGGATAAGGAGCTACCGGTCTTGGAGTTGATGGTGAAGGAGAACGTATTCTATAGATAAATAGCAATCTATCAGCCGAAGTTAAGCCCGGTGGGGAAGGTAAGGTTGACTCCAAAGTTATCGAATTTTCGCCGAGACGGCTACAGCGCCAAAAGAAGGGTTACAGCTGCACGACAAGGAGTGGAGAGGAACAAGAGTCATCATACAAAATCACACGCGTAACGATTTCTTTTCACGCATATAAAGAACACCGACGAAACTCAAAAACAGATTATAAACCTCTGTTGCAGATACTGCTTCAGAAAAACAAATGGAAAATATAACATGGGAATTAAGGGAAAATATCTACTACTGTATACCACAACGATAAATTTTTCTCTAGAAACACTATTTTGGACGTTTACTTCCGTTTGATAAAATATACAGCTTCGTAACCCTTATACACAAGACAAGAAAAACAGATGAAGCTCTCTCTCTCTCTCTCTCTCTCTCTCTCTCTCTCTCTCTCTCTCTCTCTCTCTCTCTTCACTTCTTTTAAGCCATTAACGGAGAAGGAAGTTCTGAACATAGAACAGATAAGATCCTCAAACGAACGAAAGCAGCATCATATTCGAGATGGCATCGAGACCCAGACCAGGATAGCGTGTCTCGATGTCCCATAAAAATAGAAGAGGAAGAAGATTCACACGATGGAGCACCGATTTGTAATCGGATCTCCTAGAGAGACAATCTGGGCGATCCAAGAAAAGGGACTGACCAACACAATGAATAACTTGGCGCAGAAAGACTAGTCAGCCTAACCGAACGTTAAAAAGGAGGGTAAAAACAATGTACTGAATTGTCGAAATTACCATTATTTCGCTCAATCAAAGGTCCAATTCTATTTAAATTGAAGGAAAAGTATGTATATAAATAAATATATTAACAAATAAATGGCAAAATGCATACACACTCACTCTCACTTCACACACACAAAATACACATATATATAATTATTAAAATATAAAATTTATAATATATATATATATATATATATATATATATATATATATATATATATATATATATATATATATATATATATATACAGTATATATATATATATATAATATATATATATATATATATATATATATATATATATATATACTTTTATATGTATATATATATATATACTGTATATATATACATACATACATATATACATACATACATATATATATATATATATATATATATATATATATATATATATATATATATATATATATATATACTGTATATATATACATATATATATACATACATACATACATAATTGTAATGAGGTAAACTTTGCACATGCCACCTCACCCTCCAAGAAGTAGAGTAAGATACAATATAAGAACATTTCACGTTCTATTGAAATAATGTCTATTGTTTTAATTTCAACTGTCAAGGTTAACTGTGGGTAAAATTCTCCCCTACTGACTCCTCCCACCACTACCCTTTTGGGTGAGCTCTTAATCCCTTCTCCTTGTCCAAGTGACTGCCCAAAGGCCTTGATTTCAGGTGCTGTTCTGTTGGAGATGCTAATCCCACCTCAGTCAAAAGACAAAGTGACTCCCACCCTTAGCAACTAACCCATGTGAGCAGCGCCATCTTGAACACCTGGGCCAAGATGCCCCCACAACCCAGGTGCGAGACCCTTATGGCAAACGTGGTCCTGCCACCATACACCGCCATCTACAAGGAGCAGGACCGTAACCTCCCAACGCTATAAAAAGGCATCACACGAGCGCATCGTCTCTCAGAAGAGCTTAGAAGCTTAGAAAACGAAAAATTATCCAAGACACTACCATTATCCCTTGTTCCCTTGAGCTGCCCCTTGCTGTCCCAAGTGGCTGTCCACAGCCTAAGTTGCTTTTGTAGTGAATTCCTCTAACACTTCCCTCCATTGCTATCGCGGCCGTCCCCCTACCCCCTCCTTGAGGACATGGAATCCGTCTCCCGGTGAAGGTAATGTACCAGAATCAAGGTTCTTATGTCAGTCACGTCCCTGTCAATTTTTGCTATTTTCTGTTTTGTTTTCATAGTGAGATATACCTACAACAAGACCTGTAATGGTTTTATTTTGTGTTGCTTTAATTTATGAACTAGTGAAGTGAAGTGTAATGTAATTATTTAAAATCAGAGTTGTCAGAATCGAGTCATTCCTGAGCACTTTCTGTGCAACCGCTCGATTCCTTGATCAAGTGCCTTACTGCAGCTAAGTAACCACGTGTGTTCTCGATTGCAGATAGGAGTTAGCCTGCTGTGGCTCTGCTATCATCTTGTGTGCACAGTGGCAGAACCACTGTTCCTCTCCCCTGTGGTGCTGTTTGAAGCAGGCCCCCCTTTGCGTTTCTTCAGAGAATGAACCATTTGTTTATTAACCTTATTATACGACAGAACTCTGTTTACCTGTCTTTATTTACACTCCCATTCTTCTGATATGTGTGTTTTTCTAATGTGAATATAATTAATTAATTGAAACCTAAGTGTTTACCTAATAACTTCCCCCCCTTGAAGAAGGCCCTCACCCAAAATCTTTGCATATGGTTTTACCTGAACCCATTTTTAGAGTCAGATTTCACCTGCCCAAGGTAAGTTTCTCATGTAGCTACAGCTTATAATATATCAATATATATATATATATATATATATATATATATATATATATATATATATATATATATATATATACATATATACATATATATATATATATATATATATATATATATATATATATATATATATATATATATATATACTCTATATATATATATATATATATATATATATATACAGTCATACAAACTTACATGAGGTTGGGTTCAGAAGCCCTCACATAAGGTGAATTTTCATGTGGTTGGCACAGTCTTAAAATGCTAATAAATGCTTATTTCTAAAGTTTAAACACTAAATATGACCCTAATCATGTTCCCAAATTATTAAGTTAACTTAATTTCATTTAAAAATTAACAATACATTACCCTTAAATAGAAATAAATGGTTCACATAAAAGTAGGGAGCTGGAAGAGATTTCTGTCTCTCTCCCTTCCGACAGTCTATTTTTAGAAGTCTTCTCAAACTCTTTTTAGTAACTTCTTTATTCTAACTAATAAAACTCTTAGTTATTAAGTGTCTATGTTTTAGAATGTATTTGCCACACCAGCGCATTTACACTTCGTAGACAGTACAGGTAAAATTAGATCAACTTAAAATATCTACTGTACAGGTAAAGACATGGAGAGAAATAATAAGTTGTAAAAATGTGTGAGCGCATGAAACTAGAGAGAGAGAGAGAGAGAGAGAGAGAGAGAGAGAGAGAGAGAGAGAGAGAGGAGAGAGAGAGAGAGAGATTGTCCTACTTGAAATATCAAGTTGAATTATTTATGAATTATTAATGAGAGAGAGAGAGAGAGAGAGAGAGAGAGAGAGAGAGAGAGAGAGAGAGAGAGAGAGAGAGAGAGAGAGAGAGAGATATTCTTACGTTAAATATCAAAAGATGGAAATTCAGTATTAAACTAACTTTTAAGTGAAATTAAAGTTACTGTAATTTCATTTAAAAGTTCGCTTAATACATTAACTTTAAAAAAAGAAATAAATGGTTAATGTAAGAATATAGGTGTGTGTGAAGATTAGTATACTATTTCTCTCTCTCTCCCCCCATTCCACTAGTATACTATTTCTCTCTCTCTCCCCCCATTCCACTGATTTATTTTTTAAGATCTTCTTAACCTCCTTTTTAAAAACTTCTTTATTCTGTCTCTTTCTCTTTGTTCTAAAATGCTTCATGTCTCTATGTTTTAGAATGTGCATTTACAGTTTGTAAACGGTACAGGTAAAATTAGATCAATTTAAAATTACCTACTGTACAGTTAAAGATATGCAAAGAAACATTTAATACGTAGGTTGCACTAACTACAAACAAAGAGAGAGAGAGAGAGAGAGATAGCAGTTGTCCTTACTTAGAGTGAGAGTATTGAGAGAGAGGAGAGAGACAGACAGAGAGCAAAAACCTTTAACCACTGATCAACAACAAGACCCCTTCTTGAGTTAAAGTGATGTCTGACAGCTTTGTCTTCTTACAGAAAATGAGGGAAAAAGAGAATTCTGTAATTATTATTATTATTATTATTATTATTATTATTATTATTATTATTAATTTTTACTTATTATTAGGTAAATTTATCACACAAAACAAATAAAACATTGTGTACCACCAAAATTTTCTCATCTCAGAAGAGAGAGAGACAGAGTGAGAGAAATTACTTTTATTATTTAATGTTATTTAAACACATTAAAGCTCGAAAACTTATAAATTACATGAAAAATTAAACAAACACTTTTTCAAGGTTTCTCAGTATTTGCAAATGTTCATGTGTCTGTGAAAAACTCGTGTATGATAATTAGTTAGCTTCCAATGAAAATTTTGTGTGTCTGTGAATTCACGCAACTCAAATCATATAAGTTTGGGGGTTTACTGTATGTATGTGTGTATATAATATGTATGTGTATATATATATATATATATATATAATATTTGTTTATTTAAATAGCAAATTAATGTTTCAGCTTAAAATGCAAAAATAATCTTAACATCAAATGTCTGTCAACTTATTATTACTGTCTATTTTATTATTATTATTATATGAGCAGGAGAAAACTGGCGGGGAATTTAGTGCTTATTGGTGTATTAGTTGCTCCATCACCCCTAACTTGACAAGTCATCTTTGGCGGCCCACAGCTCAGTTTGTCGTTGTTGACATAATGGGACTTAGGTAGCTGGAGCAGGAAGTCGCTGTGATTCGTGTGGCCAGAGATGTTGGTGTCTCTCGCCAAAAGTCTGAAATACGGCAGCAGTTACAGGTGGTGCCACAGCAGAAACCAGGTTGTGGAAGAAGAAGACCTCTCCGAGGGCAGATAAAATTCTGAAGAGGAAGTATTGAATAATCGTTCAGTACAGCAGCTGCACTCAGAAAAAACATCTGATCTGCTTGGAAACGTCACTGTTCATGCGGTACAACACTGTCTGCAGTGTGACCTGGGAGTGTGAGTTTCACAGATGGCATGAAGAAGAAAAGGCTGGCTTTCTTATAAAGACTGGACCAAGGAACAATGGCTTATTATGTTCTCCAGATGAATCAGCCTTCAAAATGGTTAGAAATGCCAGCAATGTTTAAAGCCCTCGATGTCATCACAAGTTTACCCGTAAAAATCGTATCCACAGAGGCGTTATGGTGTGGAGGCTGCTGGTAAAAATTAAACAGGAACACAGGTTACATGATTCTGCATTTTTATGCATGATGGGGCTCATGTCACAAGACTAAGACAGTAACAAAGTTTGCAGAACAATGTATCTGTTTTCAGTGGTGTCACCTGACTGTGAAAATGCCTGGGAAAGTTATTAAAGACAAAGTTGCAGGTGAGCCCTCCAAATTGGTTGAGCTTAGAATGAATTAAGTTGACATGGTGTACTAAGATGGACCCTCAATATTTCATGATCCTTGCTGAATAAGCTCATCCAGGCTGTATTACAACTAAGGAGAGATGACAATTCATCGAATAATAAATAAGTACAGATTTCCGTTTGTTTAATTATCTAGTAGTTTGCTATTATTTTGCAGGAAATATGTCAACATTATTTTTGCTGTTAAGATTATTTTTGCCACCACTGTATATATATATATATATATATATATATGTATATATATATATATATATATATATGTATATATATATATATATATATTATATATATATATATATATATATATATATATATATATATATATACATACAATATATTACAACGAATGGGACCTCCCTCCGAACCACCTGTGTCCGTTTTACATGTGTAAGCTGAGAGGAAGTAAAATTAATTTCATTGTTTTAATTATTAGAACTGTGGATTTCCACTCGCCCCTTCATAAACTCTCTCCTTCATTCCCCAAAATGGTTAAACCTAACTCCTCTCTCTGTTCAAAATGACTGCCTAAGGCCTTGTTCCAGATGACCTTCAAAGATGCCTTCCTTGACGGCGCCAGACAACGGGCAAGGGAGGGGTCACAAAAGAGAAAGTTGGTGCCCCGCCCTATCCTAAAACCCTCCACGAGGGTTGACTGATGCCATGCAGCCTATATAGAAACCATGACAAAGATTGACCTTTGCGTCACCTAGCCAGACGCCACCGCGTCATCTGTGAAGGTTATTTATAGATGCTGAAACGGAAATCGCCCGAGAGAAGTGCTCAGAACCCCACCCAGAACAGATGTACTTAACCTTGCCTGACCCTCAAACTTTTCACGTTCGACACCGAGGTTCGAACCAGTATACCTTTGTAGTGGCATTTCCTTTAATTCCCTCCTCCATCACTGGAATAAGGCTTCTTAGTCAGTCACGATTCCTGTTATTTCTGTCTGATTTTTTATTTATTTTCCCCTGTGCGATCACCTTCAGTAATTTGTGTTGAAGCATTCAGTGTTAATGTAATTATACATTTAGCATTGAACTGAGTTATTTGGCACCCTCTGCGCATTTTCCTCAGTTCCCTTTGAGCGTCTTATTCGTGCAAGTAACCATCTTGCATATATTGCAGATAGGCCTCGACTGTGGAATCTCTCGGCTCTATCCATATGCAGTTCCCCTTCTACCCCCACTGCGAGATTTCCTGCTATGAAGACATCATTGGCGGGGAATATTTATTGTGTAGGATTAATTAATTTAGCAGGCCCTTATTATTACCTGCCCAGTAATTCGTCATTCTTCTGATCTGTGTTTGTTATGTAAATATAATTAGTTAAGAGAACCCTTGGGTTTATGTAATTTTCTCAAAATGAAGAAGAAGGCCTAAGCTAGATTTTCCTTTTTGTTTGTCTATGAATTGTCCTCTAAAATTGAGCAGATATTGTAAAATATAAGAAACTCCCTGCATTCATCCGTTGCCCAGAATCAAGTAAGTATCCTCAGACATCAGAAATATATATATATATATATATATATATATATATATATATATATATATATATATATTATATATATATATATATATATGTATATAAAATATATGTATATATATATATATATATATATATATATATTATATATATATAATATATATATATGTATATACATATATATATATATTATATATATGACTGCAGTAAATGACACAAAAGAATTCCTTCACTTCTAATCAAGGCCACAGCATAAATGAGAAGGGAAATTTTTTTTAATTTTTTCATATTGTTATTGGAAGTAGCTCTCGATTTAAAAGTCAGAAGCTGCCCTGATTATGATGACCAAAATTTATCATAAAAAGTCATGGAAACGTGATTTTATAGATAAAATCTTAAATAGATTATTTTTAAGAAATTAACTTTACATATCCTTTAAACCTGGGGCAATTTAACTGATCCCTTAACTAAGAATTACCTAACCTTAATAATTCATTCCATGAATATATCAATATATAAATGTATTTTTCGGAATATTTCTCTGAAGATAGGTACAGGTGACTTACTTTTAAAACTCTCGTTTCAATTTTTTTATATTTTGCCATCCATCTTTATACACACATACACACACATATAATATATATATATAATATATATATATATATATATATATATATATATATATATATATATATATATATATATATATATATATATATATATATATATATATATATATATATATATATATATATATATATATATATATATATATACATACATATATACCAAGAAACATTTACAGGAACGTGTACGGGTATGCATATTTTTTTATTTTATTTATTTATTTATTTATATCTCTCTTCACAGAAATACTAAAAGTAACAGGCTCATCCAAGATATCCGAACCACCGGAGCATGGTACAGTAGAGGTTACAATCTTCAAGATCAAACTGCCGCCGGCTGGGAATCGAAACTTTAGGCCGGCGACCACCAGGGTAGATTGTACATGGCACAGGCTAAGCAATGATACCATTGACTCTACATAACTTACTACAATCAACGAGAGAGAGAGAGAGAGAGAGAGAGAGAGAGAGAGATCAATATGACCAATAAATTTCGTTCCGCATCGATAACTAAGTCTCATATACTGTATAGTTTAATACAACGGGAATAACAGCTACAAGCAGAAATGGATGCATAATCGGTAACATCTTCATCTTTTTACTTAGTATGAAAATGCGAAAATCTAATATGTGTGAGACAAACAACAACCGACTTGATAACATAGCTTTAACCAATTTCTTTTAGATTCCTAGTCTCAATAATGTAACTACTTATCCCCTACACCAACCCAAGTAAAGTTGCCCAATTCCTTTCTTAACCCCTCCAATACTTCCCCTCCCGTGCCCTCCCGTCTTCATTCCAATCTAACTCCCCTATCATCCCCATGCCTCCCCCAAGCACCACCACCGAGGATGAATGTGGGTCCATGTGGGGCGTAGCAAACACCTTTAATTGGACTTTAATAGCACATGAGAGAGAGTGATGATCCCCCTGATTAGGGCCCGATGATCAGAATTTGGGGTCTAGATTGAGTTCCAATGCTCACGGAGAGGCCATTCGAGGTTGGTCACTTTTCAGGTCCTAATGTCTCTAATAACAGCACGATGGGGCTCGCAATAACAGGATGAGAAAACAATATTTTAGAGGAGAGTAATTGTCTCTCTCCTTCACGTGAGTCAGTCGAAGATAGAAACGGAGAGCGGAGTTTAAAACGTTGCCCCATTGAGAGATTAAAAAAAGGGGGTGATCCTTTCATTAAAAATAATATAGTGATCACGCCCCATCCATTTCTTGAGACCTCTTCCCTACCCAGCCCTGGCCTAGCGTCCACTGATGAATTACTACTGGCCAGGTCATCATCCAGGCCTCAATCCAGTGTTTTGTTCCTCTAATCCCCGCTCTTCGTTTCATTTTGCAATCTGATACACACGCATAAATTCACGCCAATAAAGGGATACATGATCATTTTTTTCGCACTGTGACGCTGCGCTGTAAGTCTGAAAATGAACAAGAAAACAGAGCTAATTCTTCCATGATGCCCGCTGAGAGATCTAAAGTACCTTGTAACATCGCATATCCATTGAACTATATTGGAAAACGTTAAATTCTACTAGATTCAATCAGAACAAAGTTGTAGCACAAAAGACGCTGTACAAAATTCAAATAAGTTAATATCACTGGCTATTTCTCACACACAATCATACAACAGGATCAGTCTCAAAAAGCTTTACATTAAGTCAGAAATTACAAAAAAATATTGAACGCTTGTGCGAAGCGTACATATCTATGTATGGGCTAAATAATAATAATAATAATAATAATAATAATAATAATAATAATAATAATAATAATAATAATAATAATAATAATAAATTTCAAAACTAATAAAACAATTCTGAGAACCACATTCGATGGATTGAAAATACAACCAAAATCTCATAAGAATAAGGGTGGGAATGTGAGCAATTACCACACTAAGTATGAGTTACAATAACTATAATGAACGATGACAAAAAATGCAAAAGTAACTACTTCAGGCTAACTTACTACATAATTTGGTTTCGTATTTCTTACTGAAACTTACTACTGTATTCATTTTTAACTCACTTCACACGGTGCCAAGACATTCAACTAAATCTTCTAGTGTTCCCCAAGCGGACAGTGATTCACATTGGGATTCGGAAAATACTTCCGTATAATTTAACTAGCCTACCTCTATTAAATAAATAAACATAGCTGAATGAGGTCATGCTTCAAGGCCAACGTAGGCTACTGTATATAAATCCATAAGTCAAAAAACTTCATCCGTCCAGCGTTCATAATCAAAGGAACTTTTATTCAGGGCAAAATTCATCTAGGATATCGTAATATGCGTTGATTATTCACCGAAATTACGAGCTACACATCAGGTTACAATTCCTTTCCTTTGGCAATTGTGAGGCTACAGGAAAAATCAAGGCAGACTATCACCCAATCATTTACCTTCTCTGCCGTCAAGTCCATAGCCAGCTAACTCCTTCCACGAATACTGATCATAGTTATCATTACCTTATTTCTCTTTATGGGCATTAAAACAAAACTTATCATTGCCCAACTTTAGTCATTTAAAGGAATACCATCTTTCCCTAAAACAGCAAAAATATAGGTATCAGGCAGATATATTTCCTTCTGGATGAAAGCAGTAACTTCGGATATAAAAATGAATCTCATTTATTTATTTATTATATATATATATATATATACATATATATATATATATATATATATATATATATATATATATATATATATATATATATATATATTATATATTACTGCTATGCTCTACGCCAGGTGACGAAAAGCCTCCGTGCTTATTCTTCCACAAATCTCTCCTCATCTTCTGCGGTTCCTTTTCATAGTTCTCATCCTAGTAATTCTGTGTCTCCCAATTCCTCTGGGGCTCACAGTATCCCAACTACCACTTATTACGTACTATACTATCACAGGCCGTGCGAACGGCATGTCCAGGCCACTTCCAGCTTCCTTTCATCAATGTTTCTACACATGGGACTTGGGTAATTTCCATTAACGTATCATTTCTAACTCTGCCTTGCTATCTGACTCCTAAAGCTTTATTCTCAAATAAGTAAAATCTTTTAAATATGGTCTTTTTTAATATTTATATACATGTCTATACATCAATATAAATCTTATTAAACTTGTGTACAATCGTTCATTCACATGCAATTTCAATCTACTTGCTCCAAATCTTATTCAGTCTCCCCCCTGTTTGAGCTGCCTTTTTAAGCCTTTCACTAGAGTCCAACTCCAGAAAACCTGTACTGTGAACAATCTGTTCCCATTACCTGTGTTTTTCTTAGACTCTGAGTACCATCTTTACAGCTTTGTAAATTTTGTGGTTTTGCCGATTAATGTGGCATCATCTTCAAAGTAAATGTCAGTTTTATCATTACTTTGAACTAAAATTTCTCTTCAATCCCTGACCATTTTTCTCATTATAATATCTACGAGAAGAGAAAACAGCAAAGTTTAAAAAAATTCCCCTTTACCACCCAACTATTTACTAATTTGCCTGACGCCACCATCAGCATTATACATAATTTGTGTACGTGTCGTCTTCAATATTCATATTATTATATATATATATATATATATATATATATATATATATATATATATATATATATATATATATATTATATATATATATTATATATACATATATATATAATATATTTTACCATAAATATATATATATATATAATATATAATATATATATATATATATATATATATATATATATATATATATATATTTATACACACACACACACATATTATATACATATACATATATATATATATATATATATATATATATATATATATATATATGTTATATATATATATATATATATATATATGCATGTATAAAAAGATAGACTCCGATATTCAAGTGTCTCCCATGTGACAATGTTTTATGTTAGCAATTAATCACACAAAGAATTTATACGCTAACTACTGGAATGGGGCAACACATTTCGAGGCTTTCTTCGGTCTTTCTGAAACGGCTTTATTCATAGTAAGTATTCACTATCTTCATGGTTATATGTTCATCACTAAGCTGCTATGAAAAGGCAATTCTGAATAAAAAAAAAATCATGCATCGATTCTTTAATCAAATGTTGGTCAGATTCTTAATTGCTACGAACACGAAGGTAATTATATTGTTTTATATCTAAACACGCCAGAACTAAAGTTATGGGCACTTTTATACAAATATGCTTGGATACACCAACAACTTATATTAGTTCATATAAACACAATTACCGACACATTTATTAATGGTTTATCATATTGGGGCATAAACGAATATAATTTCCTTGAGTTATTATTATCATTATTCAGCAGATGAAACCTGTTCATATGAAACAAGCCCACAGGGGCCATAGACTTGAAATTCAAGCTTTAAAATAATATGGTGTTCATTACAGGTATAGGAAGAAGAGGAAATAAAGAGAAATACAGACAGAAGAGATCCCACTTATTAAAAATAAGAAAAAATAATAAATTAACTTCCATATATTTACGCCATGTTTCAAAATATTTACTGGTGCGCTAAACCACTTCTCAGACCTTCAAAAGCCATTCTGGGTTGTCACATTCGCACCTACATAGAAAAAAAATCCATATTTGGGAGGTGTTAAGAGTTGTTAACTTCCTCCTACCCTGAAATCCTGGAGCAAGTGGGAGCCCCTCGAGTATATGTTCCTGCCAAGGGAGCAACAGCAACATCTACTCAAGGAACAAGATTAAGGGATGGCCAGGCGCTTCGGACTGTGTTCTTACATGGCCATTACAAGAAAAAGGAGAAACTTATGCATGGCTGTGACATTCCAAAGGTCACGGTTCTCTTCCTGAGAGATTAAATGTCAGAGAATGCGGAGCGCATGTTCGGCATTCATAGTATAGACAAAGGAATTATGATTTTGTTGAACAGCCATTGGAATAGAATTTTTTATGACAAAACTTTCAAAACTTTTAATATTGAATGTTTATATTATAACATCTACACTGTTTAGTATCAATAATCATTATCATTATTATTAAATGTGAAAAGTAACGTAATAAAGCTTGAAGGCAACATTTCTGACAACCAATTTCGTAATTATTAAAGTATCTAGCAGATACTAAGTTCCTTTCGAAAATGTAACAGAAAGCATTGTCGCTTTGTTTGAATTTTGCTTTGTTTGAATTTTACATTTCAATTTTCATTTGTTTTGCTGTAATCTTAATGGTCATAGTTCCACGTTCTGTCTTTTACCAAGTATAAAAATGTGGCGCTGCTCGCTGTAATTTTAACAAATTTTAACAAACATTTACAATTTATGACAAGGGCTTTCTCTTTGTAGTCGGTGTCCTTCATATACATACATCCAGAGCTCATTATATATCAGAGCTCAACAACTTGCCGCTCGGTGATTTATTGTATCTACCACAGTATGCATAAATACGTTTTTGCCAGCATCAAGAGACGGTAAAAGACAGGCGATGGGCAAGAGTGAAAAATGAACAACATAAACACGGCTACGACGACATATCACCTCCAGCTCTTAACAAAGTCTGGTAGTAATTATCTGAACAACGTACAGATGAGATGATCTTCGCGGAGATACTTTTAAAGGAAAGTCTAGAGATATCAGTACTGTATACATAAACATGAAAACATGGGCTTGATGGACGTTTTCCTTGGTATTCCGATGTTTCTTGGATAAAATCTCAAACATACCTGCTTCATATTTTGGTCTTCTTTAACGCATTTCTCATCATTTGTATCTATCCGTCATCTGAGACAAACACTATGATCAACATATTTAATGTAAATTAACACTACTGCCATACCCTTTTCATATTCTGCAGTAGTTACCACCTCTCCTTTTAAAAGAATAATTTAAAATGTCCTAACTTCATCTAATTATTGATTTGCTCCAATACAAGATCTCTAATCAAGCTATTGCTCTATACAGTAGCATTACTTTAATTGACAGGATTGCTCAATAATTGACAAGATTGCTCTAAACTCTCATAACTCATAGTTATTAATAACATGAGCCAATTGAATGACTCCTCTTCTCTTCTTTTTCCTAAGTGCTTTGTTTGGATGCTTTATATTTCATTTGCCTAACTACTCCGAACTTCAATCTGAAATGTTCATTTACTCGTTTAGATGACGCATTTCTTCTTTCAGAGAAGCAGATATTCATATTATGACACTCATACTGTTTCCAGCATATCCGGGCTCTCTCCAAAAAGTCTAAAGATGAGGATCAACATGCTTTAAGGACACGGTCACATAGACATGTAGAGATGTATGTGAATAAGCTATAAAAATGGACACAGGGCTCGCTGTTTTGTAAATGCACAAAATTTCCATCTATATATATATATATATATATATATATATATATATATATATATATATATATATATATATATATATATATATATATATATATATATACTATACACACAATGTATATATATATATATATATATATATATATATATATATATACTATATATATATATATATACATATATATATATATATATATATATATATATATATATATATATACTCTTTCATATATATGTGTGATATGTGTGTGTGTATGTGTGTGTGATATAAAACATAATACCTCCATTCATCCGTAAATGGGAGTCAAGCAAAACGATCCTTTAGTAACGCTGGAATCATGATATTCGTTAATTGCAAAAGACCTTTTTTGTACCCGTTTGGCACTCCCCCTCCCCTCCCTCAGGGCAAGTCTACCGACATACGAATATACAACCTCTAAAATGAAGCAACCCCACCTCCTCCAGTGCCCCCTTAACAAACATCCTTTCCTCTTCCTCCTCCATTTTGCTGCAAAAAGCATCGCCAAGGGAGGTCAGAGGTCATACGTGTGGGTCAGCAAATGAGGGTCTGATTTCTGGTCTCTCGCGTCCGTCTGTCTGCTTGTCCGTCGCCTTATCTGATTTATATAAATGCGGCAAACAACCTTGTGTCTTGCCAGGTAGATTTACTGACCTTCTGTACTAAGGAGGGCCGATTTATATGACTGGGTTTTATATACTTGTCTCTGGTTGTCATACCTCATGAACAGACATCCGGGAAAATACCAGCAAGGCGTTTTCTTCAGACTTCAAAGACTTCAAATTATACCAAATTTCCTTCTTTTGCTTTTAATAACATCTGACTTTCTGATGACATAAATGTTCTAGATTAATGGAAAGTAAACTAAAAATGGCATCTAACACCTACCTGCGACACACTACTCTAGTTTTTAATTCCTAACAAATATTACTCGTCATATGGCATAACAAAAAATTTTAAATCAACCAAAGGCCTACATAAATGAAAAATATAATCTATACACAAAAATATCTAAAAAAGAAGGGTAAGACAAATTTAAAACACCGTCCAGAAAAATACAAAGCTGGAGAAGGGGCTACACAAACCCTTATTTGTAAAATTACGAAATGCATCACTTTTCCCTTCCCCCTCAACTACCCCTCTCCATTTACGTGTTGCCCCGAGCATGACTTTACAGAAATATGTCGGGGTCATCCCCTCCCCGGGGGTTTCAGCTATATGTTTACTTTGTCTCAGATGCTCGTAAGGCCTCCTCCTCTCCATCTAACCCCTCCCCCACCCAACCAGCGTTCCTTCAGATTTAGCCATTAGGACCAGGTGAGGAGGAGCCCGGATTCTCCTTAGGAAATGAACCATAAAAGAATCGGATTTCATCCTCATGTTATTTTGCAATCGACCGGTTGATTAGAGATCATGGGTATACACATGCATGCGTAGTGGGTGCGCACGCGGGTACTTTGGTATGCAGACGTGCGTCTGTGTGTTTTAAGTGTGTTAAAAGCTAATAGGAGACAGGTATTTCATTATCACATTTTCCTTCGTATACGCAATTCTGAAACAATGGGTGATGTCTGATGTACGCTTAAGAATACTGAGATGGTTATGTTGCTGTCATTACAAGTAATAGCACAACTCTTTCCAAGACTGAGATGGTTATGTTACTTCCACTACAAGTAATATGGGTAACTCTTTCCGAGGTACAGAGAGAACTCCACTGGAAATTTTTAAAGTAATACTTTTATTGTTTCTTAACGAATGGTCAGTTAAAAGATTTTGTTTAGTATACCTTGGAATCTTTTATGTTCTATAACCTCTAAATGTCCATCCTGACATGAGAAACTTACCTTAGTGATGTTTACTACTGCAAGACTACAAATATGAAGATATAAAGCAGATCTCCACAAATAACTCTTTAACATACTTTCTGAATTGAGACATAATTGAAGACAATGACAGACTAATGACATCCTTTAGAGCAAAATCTTTCTGGTCAGTGGCACCTTTCCGACAATCAAATTCGTTGCCGTTCAAACATGACTACCCAAGATTATGTCAGAAGACATCACACGTACATGCACGAGATGGTCCAAATGACTTACATTTTGGGAACTAAAAACCTTTCATACTGTCTTACATAGATATTCATTTTGAAAAACGAGACACTACCTTCTAAATAAGAAAATATATCTTATTTTGAGCTCTCAATTACATCATACCTTGACGTATTGACAAAATTATCTCTGAAAGGAAGTATTCCTAACGCATAATCGAATATCGTGTAAAATGAAAGTAAAAAATCGTGGGACGATTATCTTATTATATTTGAAAAAGCAAAAGAACTAGCGAGAAGTTAAATGATAACAAACAACTTTATTTCGTTGTCACTCATGTATTTATGGTATCACGTCTGATATTACTGCTAAAATTTTGTTCACATTAAGCAAATAATTCTAAACATCAACCTTCGTAAGAGCCATTAAGAGGGTAGTATCTCAAATCCCCAATTTCTCACAAACACACACTATTAAATATATTAATGTCTGAAGTTACGATAACTTATGAAATATACCTAAAATTAAAGTTCGTAACGAGTCCCGTTAATTAACGTTTTAACAAACCTATTATACACATTCTATTCACTGCTAAATAAAGTCATACAACAACACAGACACGGTCATCAGTGACAATTTGTCAGTCACTCAATTCATAATTACTGTTTCCCTCTTACTAAGCTAAACGATTAGCCTTAAGCTGTTCAGTTGAAGCAGCAAGTTCATCATTCACACAAATTCATTAAATTATGAAATGCTACTTACTTCGGTATGGGACATTTTCATGTCAAATAAAAAGTACTTCAGATGTGGAAGTCCTGTGAAAATGACTTTACAATGCACAACAAAGTTACTTTGCACAAGTCGTGACATTTGTCCATGACAACATATAACATATGATCATAGGAAAAACCAAAACCTCACGAATGTTCACTGTCTAGAAAATGACGTAATCGATGTCATGAAAATTGCTGAGGAGACAAAAAAAAAAAGAAATGAACACGATATATAGAAAGCAAAACAACGTAACCGAGCTCGCATGAACAGAATATCCATAACTTCCGTCAAGTTCATATTCTATCAGCTTTATTCTGCATCGTTATCTCCCTTTAAAAAGCAATTAGTCACGTCATAATAATCTGATATCTAGTTTAACTTTCATATTTCCCCTCAATCATACAGAAGCGCATAGAAGATAGTGGCAAACGACATATATGCCTACGCTATAAACAGTATTCAAAATAGTCCTAAGAGGCAGAGATGCCACAAGGTGATACAAAAACCTACAAAAATAGAGAATAGGTCATAAAATGTAACGATATACAAAATCCTTGCTGTTATTTACCGTTGTACTGTGTGATTTTCATTATTATAAT
>NC_089791.1:11720875-11793375 GCF_040412425.1 Macrobrachium rosenbergii
CTATATACTGTTGCTACCTAACTTCTCCTGGTGTGGTGTCTGCTGGGCCATCATTAAAATCGATAAGAATATTTTTTTGACTTATACAAAAGTTACTTCCCCTGTCTTTAAGCATAATACTTTCATTAAAGAGTTGCATAAATAAGGCGAAGTTAATGCATTTAGTCACGTAATTCCATCTACTGAAAGCTCTTTCATTAAGACGCTGCGTAAATAACGCGAAGTTAAGGCATTTAGTCATATAATTCCATCTACTCAAAGCTCTCTCATTAGGGTAAAGAGCTGCATAAATATGGCGAAGTTAACGAATTTAGTCATATAATTCCATCTACGCAAAGCTTTGAATTTTTTTTAGTGGTGGTGGTGGTGGAGAGAGAGAGAGAGAGAGAGAGAGAGAGAGAGAGAGGCGCGAACTTCTCTTGACTTAAGTATACATTAGCTTTACCAGACCACTGAGCTGATTAACAGCTCTCCTAGGGCTGGCCCGAAGGATTAGACTTATTTAACGTGGCTAAGAATCCGAACCACATTATAGCGAGAAGCGAGAAATGAATTTCTACCACCAGAAATAAATTCCTCTAACTCTTCATTAGCCGGCCGGAGACTCGAACTCGGGCCTAGTGAGTGCTACCCCACAACTCTACCGACTCCCCCAACGAAGAGCTAAACTGTCCTCTCTTTACAGTATATGAGTTGTTGTTATTATTATTATTATTATTATTATTATTATTATTATTATTATTATTATTATTATTATTATTATGGCAGCGCCTGAATGATGATTTCGGTGGCAGTCATGGCAAATGCCTTTAGTACTGTTTCGAGAGTGGAATGAACTTCGTCCGCTATGGCAAGGTCTAGAGAATACCTTGGGTACAGTCATGAAACCTCTCGAATCGTTAGAATTGACCAATAGCCTACATGCCCAGGCCGCCAAAATGATAATTAAGTGTGAATGTGAAGTTCATCAGCCCTACACTATCACTATGTTTGTACTTGCGTTTTCCCATGCACACACACACAATGCATACATAGCCTACATACATACATACATACATACATACAAACATGCATACATATATATATACATATATATATATATATATATATATATATATATATATATCACAATGGTCAGTGGATGAAGTATATAATAAGTCCTCACGTGAAAATAAAAGGTTGGTACCAAGACTTTCAACTTTTATTCAAAGTCATCTTCAGTACCCTGATGACTTTAATAAAAATGAGAATCCCAATTCCTTTTAAGATGACTTTATATATATATATATCATATGAGATATATAATATATATATATATATATATATATATATATATATATATATATATATATATATATATATATATATATATATATATATGTGTGTGTGTGTGTGTGTGTGTGCGTACATATAAGCACACTTCTGGATGTTTACTTATATTCACACATCAACTAACGACATAAAAAATGTCAACTCCAATGAATGTTTGTAGTTCTTGAGTAGATAACATAACAAACAAAATAATATCACTCCAAATAGGCTTTCACAATTAATATCTGCTTTCCATTTTTTTAACAATTAAGCATCCACTCAACTGTAACCTACAAAGGACAGGTTAAATAATGAAGGAAAATACTGCGTGATAAATATGAAAGTGCAGTGCAACCCCATATACCCCATCCAAGAGAGACCCTAATACCTATCGAACTTTATACCATCCCCCGCCACATCAAAAACAAACAAACAAACGCCCGCGAGCACACAGGTCTCCTGCAACACACCAACAAAGCATATGGAGTTAAGTGTAAGCTAAACCATGCATGTGACACTGGCCTTAACCTGCCTCATCATGCCAACACCATAGCCCTTCAACAACCTCTTCTCCTGACAGAGGGCGGACATGCGGAAAGTACAGTGACGGGGGATCCCTTTGCCTTCCACCAACAAGCCCTCTGCAGTGTCGTAGTTCAGCCAAGTTTCGCTGAGGGGAACAACTTTTCCGCACAACCAGGAGTTCCAGGATCAGATTTCCTATGCTGGAATTTATGTTGAAACTGACATTCATTATAAAGAATAAACATTTACCAAAACCTCTATTATATATTAAACAAAATTTTGTATTCTAGGGATAATCCTTCAACTCAAATCTCTGATAATCTAGCTTACACAGGTGACAAATTCATGATACTCGAAACACAATGGATAACAGCCATAATCAATATATATAATGCTAGACGCCAAATCTAGGAAAGTATTCAGTTAATGGATAAGAAACGTAATTATTTGTAAGAAAACGATACTAATTACTTAAATGAGAGTAACTGTGCCAACCTCCCAGCGATCCCCCTACGGCTTCCTTCAGAGCATCCAAAATTTCTCATCAGAAAAGCCGACACAAAGGGCTCGCCAGAAGAGAAAGCCTCGTAAATATTTCTCCCAAGTTAAACACGCGCAGATGTAAATGTATTTCAGCCATCCGCTCCGTGTATTAAAACCTTTTCAAGCCCCATAACAAATACAGCGTAAGCGAATCGAGGGCCGTAATTAAGTTAAAAATACGACGTGAAACTATGAGAAATAACCTTTTAAACAAGAGTTACGGCCAATAAAACTAAACCAGTAAAAATCCCGTCCCGGCGAATACATTAAGAATATATTGAGCAATTTTCCTTGCATTAGCATAGATGTTATCGATGAGGGACTCTCATTTTAAAATAAGAATGAATAATTAGCGAAATGAGAATAGTCTCGTAAATCTATCAAGGACACCCCCCGCCCCCTTTCAACTGACGGCAGGGGTAAGCGTCGCCCTTATAGCCCAGGAACGGAAGGTCATTTTTCGCTTGCTCAGGGCGCAATCAATGTGGAAGCGTTCTTTTCAGCTCGCGTTCTGCATCATTAAGTTATTGATATGTCTGTCCGTCTCCGTCATTCCATTACGGATTCAACCTCCATCTCTGTCCGTTCTTCTTCAAGTATCGATTACGAATTTCATATCTCGTTTTTCCCCGAGTTTAATCAGCAAGGAGCCTGCATGTAATTGCAACATTACAGAGAAATTACCCTGATAACAGGAATATCATTTTCAACATCATTATCATAATCTACGTAATGCAAGCTTCTAATGTAATGGAGTATGTTCTCTCACGTAACCCGAGGTATAAAACGAAAAATTTCTTTTAGAAATTCCTACCCGGTTTCGAGCTAATTACATCTCACTCTTCGGCATTGCTGAATTTTCACTCGAGGGGGTGTGCTGAAACCGTTAATGTTCTGCTTATTTTATGGGGCCTGTCCTCGGGGGAGCACATTTTTATTCATAACCTAAGTTAATAATGAGGGTAAACATGAGCATTCTCATTTACAAGATAAGAGAATGCGCGCAAGCAGTCATTCATAAGGGAACATGGACGCTTACATCACGAAAGTGAAAGCACATGGGAAGGGCAGGGAAAGGGAGCATAGAGCAGGATCATTTATGTGGTTTTAGAAAGGGTTGGGCATAATTACAGTCACACAGCACGAATAAGTTTATAAAGCAAAACGAAAAGATAAAGGAAATGCACCTCGTCAAACCTAAAACATATTTTTCTACGCACAGCCTAACGTATACACGAAGCCTGACAGGAGGAGGAGGAGGAGGAGGAGGAGGAGGAGGAGGGAGGAGGACTGATTACAGAGGCAACCCTTAGGTAAACAGATTAAATACAAGAGGGAACACATGCAAACGTTTTACTAAAACATTTTTCCCTCTGGTGTGAGACGACAAATACTAACATTTTGAAATGTATTATCTCCAGTCAAAAACAGCTTATCACTGGCTTATCCCAGATAAACCTTGCTGCTTGAGAGAACTGTAGGAGGTATACTCCCCCTAAGTAACATCAAACACAGCGTTTAAAAAAGATGGGTAAAGTATGAAATATTAAAAAAAAAAATTGCAAAAATTTAAGGGAGTATTTTTAGCATCCACATTTAATCATTTACATCAATGACATGGCAGAATATATTGTTCCAAAGTGTGTTTTGGATTTTTTTTTTTAATTACCTGACGATTCATGAAATTTGCACATACGTTCGATTAACAGTGTCTCTAACGCATAAATGACAAAAATGTTAAAAATCAAGGTGTTATTCCTAAAAAGGCCAGCTTTTAGGATTAGTGTTATCGATAAGACTCTGAAATGATAAAGGTATTATTAAAAGTAATGTTGTTACTGACTGATTGTTACCCTATGTCGCAAATCCTCAGTGTGACTGGACATTTATAATTATTTCTATGTCAGATGGTTAGACACCATTTAGCGTTAAACCTAAGTGAGATTTAATCCAATGCATTTACTGCAGTTTCATCTAACTTGAATCACATACATTTTACTAGGTGACCCGGAAAGGGATAACATTCAGTAGAACATTTGGAAAGCTCTCTTCAAGTGAGTTGCTACACGAATCGACTCATGTAAAGCGTCGTAAACTGATATATATACGACCCTTTTCCGGCACTTAGTCTACAAATAACAAAATACTCTGTATTTATTTATTTATTTTTTTAAGTACCGCTTTTCTGTAGGACAAAAATTCAACCCGTTATTAACTCCCTTTTAATTTCGCTAGTATGATAAACTCTAAGGTCGACCACACTTCCTTTTCACCATGACAACGTTCCTGAATATCGTGGAATATTTTCTTGTTAGGGTGAACATCGCCATCATGATTATTCTCGGGTATGTATTCACATTCCAACAAAATTCTGGATCGAATGAAAATTATTTAAAAGCAGGGTTTGCATTCCATCCATGAATCCTCGTTCATCGATAACAAAATGCTGGTTGTTGTTCTCACCAACGTAGATAATCTTGTTCTCCAGGATGCATTCCTAATCAGACAAAATTTTGGGCTGGGAGGAAAGAAATACGGGCAGATGTAAGTTTTACACCTCAGTTCCGATGCCTGCTCCATCGATAGGAAAAGACTGGGGGAAAATACCATGGGAAATATGCCTAGGAAAAAACAATGAGCGTAAAACAATCACATCTGTCTTTTTCACTTGCAAATTATAACGGTATGTTATATAACCTTGACTTATTTTTTGTATTCAGTTCCAAGAATGAATCGGCACAAATCAAGTATAAGAAAATTTCTTCGGTTGGACTTTCCAAACAAACTGGTACCTTCTTAATGTTACACACGTAGCTAAAGTGAGAAACGTGGTCATGATCTACTTCCCTCCCTAAATTTACTCGTTTATAAGTAGAGAACCAGAGACAGCAAAGTTTATCCCTCTTAAACATAAAAAAGGAATCAATGTGATTATTAAAAATACATAAAAACCCGTCTACATACAACAAAGAAATATTAAGAAAATCCGAATCTTAAAAGAACCATTTGTATTTAAAAGAGGGATTACTTGCAAGTATCAAACAATAAGAAAGCCATTCTGCTTAAAGCCATTGTTACCAGACTGTATCAGATAAAGTCTGGACAAAGGTACTAGTAGTTTCTAGTTTTCTTGGTTTTTATCTTACTTTAATGCGAGAATGACAGAAAACAAAACCTTCAAGACTGAAGTGATGTGGGGTTGTATAAACCCAGTGATACAGTGTTCTAATATCATGGGTGAGTCTGGAAGTCTTTCGGTTTCTAAACACACCCCAACTTTATTCCCCCCCCCTCCAACCTGTCTCCCATCCCCGTGATGAAACATGGTCTGCCCTTATCCATCTTGGAGGAATGAATAAGTTTTGCCAAGCAAGGGAGCGATGTGGACGTTAATTACATAATAAGCTGAAGGTTGTAAGAACTTTTTCTTTCCTGAAGGAGGTGGAAAGGGTAATGGAAGGTGGGGGGGGGGATCTCGAGGGTGGCGGCGACGCAGACGAGGAAAATGCAAGGGAGGGAAAAGAAGCTTAAAGGCTAAGGGAATGTTCAAGGAGCAGAATACTGATGACCACTTTTCTTTATCTTACGTAAGATTAAAATAAGAGAAAAGCAGAATTAACCTTCGGAAACCGTGACTTCTGATTGAGAACGATTCAGTCATCCTAACAACGCATTTGTTACATCTACTGTAGTACCTACACCTTAACATAATCCATCATACCACCTTCTCCGAAAAATAAACCCTTAATATAACGATCAAGGACCTCTCTCTCTCTCTCTCTCTCTCTCTCTCTCTCTCTCTCTCTCTCTCTCTCTCTCTCTCTCTCTCATATCCTCTGCACTAACCCTGAAACACCTCACCTCGTCCGCTCCCACTCCCATCCAAAACACAAACAATCCAAAGTCATTGCTATTCACTTAGATTTTTTTTTCTTTTATAAAAGACACAACGCCTGCATCCTCCTCCTCCCAAAGGAGTAAGAAAAAAAAAAAAAAAGAGAGAGATCTGGCAGTGATTTGCATTCTAGACTCATTTTCGCGTCCATTGCTCAGACCCGAGGTCAAAGGTTACAGGTGTTTAAGACAGGGGCTCAGTGGTCTCCGTCAGTCCGCTCGCTTCCTAAAGTCTGTTCTTCCAAAGAGAAACAGAGCCAGACATCTCTCTCTCTCTCTCTCTCTCTCTCTCTCTCTCTCTCTCTCTCTCTCTCTCTCTCTCTCTCCTTAAACAATTCATAAATTTGCCAAGTTTGTATTACAGACACAAATCATGCCCAACAAAATAACACAATACAAACTGTGCACAATAATTAAAGCCAATCAAAACTCAATGTCCGGTAGTTACGCTATGCTTACCACTAAAGTAGAAGAACGCAAGCGATGGAAACAATCTCATTATAGTTACTCTTGAAACGAGGCAGATACAATAATACATTACGGATTCACATGGAAAAATTCATTTATCATGGAATAGTCCTGAATAAAACTGGTTCCTAAAAGTTGATATAACAATGGAAACAAATATATAGCCTAAGACATACATACATGTTGTGTGTATGTATGCATGAATTACATACACACTACTGGTATTCTGCTTTACAGTTGCTCTCTCTGTTATCAAGCATCACAAAATCAAAGTTTTCTGTTGGGGGAAATGTCTAACCTTTGGGAGTGTAAATATCTCCACCTTCAAAAAATTAAAACGTCACGAATTTCTCTCTCTCTCTCTCTCTCTCTCTCTCTCTCTCTCTCTCTCTCTCTCTCTCTCTCTCTCTCTCTCTCTCTCTGCTGAATCTACTGTACACAATCAGTTTTTCAACCAGTCTCCAATGCAAGAGAAAAGAATCACTACCAACTCAAGACCCCCTCAATTTTACTGTCCACGGTACTTCGAATTTCGCCTGAATGCTTAGCACTGACATCATTCATTAAAAGTAAAGGCTATGATAAAAGGTGACACCCAACGGAAATAAAAGTATACCTTAGTTTAACCAGACCACTGAGCTGATTAACAGCTCTCCTACGGCTGGCCCGAAGGATTTTAGACTTATATTACCTGGCTAAGAACCAACTGGTTACCTAGCAACGGGACCTACAGCTTATTGTGGAATCCGAACCACATTATAGCGAGAAATAACCCTAAGAGAAAGTCGTGCCCATGTGTAGCACTGATTTCCGCTCCAGCCAAGCTATCTACAACACTCCAACACTTATCTCTATTATTATTATTATATTATTATTATTATTATTATTACGGAACAAGCGAAACTACCACTGACCCACTGGTAAGAAAGCCTCCACAAAACAGAATGCCCATGGGAGGAAATTAGAAAATCAGCACGAGAGGAGAAAGGTTAAGTGGAATGGTATCAAAATAAAAAGAAGGATAAGTAAAGACACAAATATAGAAACATCGTTGTTTTGATCGCAGTCAAGTTACATTTTTAAGTTCTTATTTTTTAAGACCTCTACTCCTTTCGTGTGTGCTTGTGTGTGTGTGTGTGTATGAGAGAGAGAGAGAGAGAGAGAGAGAGAGAGAGAGAGAGAGAGAGAGAGAGAGAAGCTACCGTCAATTTATGGACAAATTTTTTTCACTAGGTGCTGCTTGTTTTTAACATTAGTTAAGTTTGCCTTTAAAGACATTAATATTTCCTTTCTGTCTCTCTGTCTGTCTGTCTCTCATGCACATGTACACACACACACACATACATATGCACAAATAAACATCAACACAATTTCTCCACAATAAAAAGATACTTTTAAGTTGCACTCTCTAAAGAATTGATTTATGAAGTTACCTATTTCCACTAAGTGTTTTTAATTTCTGCGTTTGTTTTTGGAAAAAAGAACAAATACGAGTGAACAATGGCATAAGCTTTGCCGAATTCACTTAATTCACTGTCTCTTTATATTGAATACCAGCATTTTTTAGGTAACAAAGTTTATACGGACATAATTATACAGAATCTGTAATAATGAATATAAGGATAAACGCTTTTTGCAGAAACACCCTACAATTATCTTTTTGTAATGCCAAAAACAAAAAAGCTCACGGAGTTAATCGATTAATTATACAGAAAATAGATAAGACTGATAAATATCATCTCTTCAAGAGCACAAATTTGTAAGATTAATATACTTTCCTCGTTGCCAATAAATCTTTTATAATCATCCAATAAAATCAGTATTTGATCAAAATTCATAAACTAATTTTACCGTCTAATATAGTAGGTATTAAGCAAGTTATGCATAATGAAAGGCAGCATATTGCTTGCATTAGAACCAATGAATAATTCAAACGAAAATCAGGATAATAAATATTTCTCCATGAAATAACCATAAATAAATTAATTAAATTTTTATCATCTGGAAAAGTGGTTAGACTCCATCTGCGCGTCAACGTGTTACTTGCGAAAATTATTTCAAAGATTAAAGAAGAACCTTCTTCGTTTATCTTTCTAAAAAAATAATGAAACGGGTGAATGATGAGCAGCTGGGAAAATTCGAATAACACTGCAACATATAAACTAAGCGGCTATGAAGCCTAACTATACAGTTACAAGACAGCATAACAGCAGTTATCAGACAACAATTAATAGATGGTCATGAACTCCAAAACAGAATTTTGGCAAATTTGATACTTCGAGGAATTAAGTAACATCGCAGTATCAATTTTCTTTAAAAGCTACTTTTCTATCATATGTTTTTCCTAATTCAAGGTTCTCTCCCCGTCTCTCTCTTTAGCAATGCAGAGAGGATATATCCAGATAGTGGAAGCGAATTATCTTTAGCGTCATCAGACTTTACAAGCACATTACTCATGGGGTTGTAACTGTGCGTTTCTCTTAAAATACAACGTGGTTGGCTGCTTAAGTCTCTGTGCAAGTCAATCAAGAAAAAAAGTGCCGGAGACGATGTCTATCTAGAGATCCACAAGTCTTTTAATAGTCTGTGGTTCATTTACATTCCTTGAAGCACGGATTTCCAGCCTGTCTCATTTCAGTGCAACTCACTCGAAGTACATGCAGGGACGTGAAGGTGAGGCTTTGCCATAATTTTAGAGAGATTCTAACGTTTTTGGAAGAATTTACTTATCACGACTCAGTCGACATCGCAGAGTCTGACCCATGAGAAAATAGACAGGATATGTTAATCCCGTTGCTCAACTTAAGAGTCAGGGAGCCCAAGTTCGATTCCTCAGCAAGAAGGAAAGGTTTGGGCAAATTATGTGCCTGGTATTTACTCGGATGTGGTGGATCGCAGTTTAGGTGAATGGCATAGGGATACATGCATCAAACCACAATGCTTTTCCTGAGCCGGACAACTTATAACTTGCAAAACAATTGCCATTAATGGGAGAAGAGGTGTGTGTGCGTGTGTGTATTATATATATATATATATATATATATATATATATATATATATATATATATATATATATATATATATATATTTAATTATATATATGTATGTGTGTGTGTGTGTGTGTGTACGTGTTACGAGAGAGAAAGAGAGAGAGGAAAAAAGAATAAATATATGTATATATACGTAAATACCATGTACAGCTTATAAATTACTTAAGAGAAAGAAAACTCAACACTCCTTGAAATCATATTCTTTTTAGAGACTTATTCTATCTTTCAAGACACAAATTCCGTTCAGGTTCGATGGTATTGCCATGATTTACATACCTTTCCTGATTACTCTCATTTACTAGTTCCTATGACACATAGACGAAATCAGTATGAACATTTTTATAAGCCATTACATTTGAGAGAGAGAGAGAGAGAGAGAGAGAGAGAGAGAGAGAGAGAGAGAGAGAGAGAGAGAGAGAGAGAGAGAGAGAGATTGGTTTATGAAACTATTTATACAGCCCTGCACCTTCGAAAAAGGGTGGATTAAAGCTGTACCAATATAATTATAATTACGATTTTCTTGAGAAACTTCCTCGTTACCTAAAAGCACAACTACACTAGTTTGAGAGAGAGAGTATATATATATATATATATATATATATATATATATATATATATATATATATATATATATATATATATATATATATATATAATTATGAGAATGTTCATTTAAGTCTACTTTTATGCCTTTCTTCAAGCTTAATATCGCTAAACAAGACTCAAATTCTTAAAAAAAAAAAAAAAAAACTAAATGCGTGATGGCATCAGCAACTTTACAAAATTTATGTAAACCCACTATCGACCTAGTAGGTCTGCAGCTGTCAAGGTATTTTTTCAGGGTATAACCACTTACTTTAATTCCCTGGTTTTCATTAAAACCCATAAGTCAGTTCTACAGCAGCGCAACGGTAATGTGCATAATAAGAAAAAATGACCTTTCCTAAGCTGTTCGTATGAAAAATGGAGTCAACACAATGTTTGCATCCCTCAATGGGAAAAGATCTTAAACGCCTGGTCTTACTGGCCTACGCGGAGTCAGCTTGTGATTTTGCTACCATGTTTTGGTATCTTTCGCCTTAACCGATTTCCCTTCTTGGAGTTATAGTCATTCATTTGTAAGACATTAGACAATTATGATTATTTTCATTTTCTGTTATTTCACAAATATAATTCGACAGTCAGACTGATTAAAACTGGAAGCAACAAACGCCGACTCAAAAACTTATCTGCAAGAATTTCAGTTTGTTACCGACATTATTGAATGCATTTAACTATAAACTGAACGAGTTTCCTTTGCAAGATGGTCTCTACTATTTTAGCTCACCCGATCTTTCAAGGAACTCTCAGATATCTGCTTTCTCCTTCTATTATCATCATGACTTCACTTATACTTTGCGTTTTTCGTCTTACGTAAATGACAATTTTCATCCAAAATTCGTAATTATTTTTCTTAATCAGAAGAAAACCAAAAGCGCCAACGATAAACAAAATCAAGTAACTCTCAATGCTGACACGTAAGATTTCATAAATATTTCCGTCTTTAGAATTAAGTTTTTTTTTATGACCACGTGCATACAGAAGAGTCAACTACATTTTATCCAATAAGTGTAAAGGAACATATGTCACGTCAACGTCAAAAAAGGCTGCATTACACAAAATGGCTTGGTGTAATATGGAAATTCTGCAAATTATGGATTGGTACAGCTAACAAAAATATCCCTTATTTAACCTAATACTAAATATTGCAGCGTAAATTTATATGGCTAAGTACCTCAATGTACTTGTATCAAACAAATCAAACAGTGAAGTGCAAGCAGCCAAAGCTATAAAGAAATATGCCGAAACAAAACGCTTAGCGAAGTGTTAGTATTCATGAGGCTAAGAAAATCGTGTAAACTTTAGAAAAAAGTAAACTAAGCGAAAAATTTGGATAAATATGTTATCAAACAAACAATGGCAATGAATGCTTAAAAAAAGAATCGAAGATTATTTACAGCATAGCTATGTAAATAAGTTTACCTAACAACAATCTCTTATTCCTTTACTTGCGACAAATGGAAAGACCATAAATACCCATAAGACATAAGCGTTAAATCACATACAAATACATTACAATAGAAAGAAATACGGCAAAATTTCCAAGGGGGAAAACAAAAAGCTATTATGCTGAGTGAAAGCCTACTATAGATAAAGCACTGGGGGTATAATGAATAAAACCCTGAGAGTAAGCAGAGGGTGGGAAATGCTTGCAGCAAGCATCTCTTCCTCTTAACGAAAGATTAATTCCTAAATATTCTCAAATCAGCATCCGAGAAATAATGATCGGTTATGGACGGCCCTTTCACCTCACGCGATTGTTATGCAAATTGTTTATCTTGAGTCGACCCGAAATATTATGTTGTTCTTCTCTCATCGTACAACTCCCATCTGCGAAAGAGAGAGAGAGAGAGAGAGAGAGAGAGAGAGAGAGAGAGAGAGAGAGAGAGAGAGAGAGAGAATATTTCCGTGAAAGTCTCGGGAGAGAATATGAAGTCAAGGAAAGAAAAGATTAAATTCTCTACGGTATTTTTCCTGAAAGTAAAACTTTAGGTAGGACAAATGACAGAAAAAAAATTGATTTTACTGAATATATTCAACGGTAGAATAACAAGTGTTATACGATCTAATGACTGAATATGATCCAAATCAATACTATTACATAAACTGGGTACATATATTCATCACACAACAGCTGGTGATAATGCACTCGAAAATAATCGAGCGTGTACTGTACAGAAACTGTTACGTGCTAAATTAACATTATTCATTCTAAAATTCTGGTAAAAATAATTTTTACTGAGCTCAAGAGTACACTTGAGAGGCAGTGTGAAGAAAGCGATAAAAGAGCAAATTATTATCCCTGACTACATTACACAGATGAAATTCACCTCAACAAGAGAAAAATGTACGTAAAAATAGTACATGAATCACATATGCGTACTGGAAAAAAAATTGAAGGATGATGAAACAGTAGCACCAAAAAAGTAAAAGATCTGCATTATATACATAGAGTAAGCTTCCCTCAAAAAAAAAAATGCAAAACCGTGAATCGTTTTCATACACTCAAACCAGAGAGAGAGAGAGAGAGAGAGAGAGAGAGAGAGAGAGAGAGAGAGAGAGAGAGAGAGAGAGAGAGAGAGAGAGAGAGAGAGAGAGAGAGTATTTAACTTACATCACCGGAGAAACGGAGCAGAAACAGATAATTTTGAAGAACTGGCAACAAAAGATACATCCACTTTAAAATCATTCCTGTTTAAAAGGCAACTAAAAATACGCGATTTTTAACACTAAAACCAACGGGTAAGGTACAAAATGTAATCAAAGTATCTCTACTGCAAAATATATATAAAATGTATGCAAAGAAAATTATGGCATTACAAATAAATTAGGAAGAACAGCAAAAACAAGGAAGTAAGGAATGAGGCAAAAACGGGGAAGTTAGGAACGTAAAAACAACTGAGCACTAGTCAGCAAGAAGTGTGCTCACCACATATAATATCCGTGAAGAAAAATTACGAAAAAATTCACATTAAGCGCTGGTGGCTTAGAACTTCTGAATTAACTACATTGCAAAGAATTTGGAATACTACTTACACAAGCGGCTCTGGTAAAATTCCTGCTATTTAAACCAAATTGCACTCTCAAAACACCAGCTACTTGTAAAATGACAAAAAGTAAATAAACGCGTAGCATTCCCAAAATACCTGTTACTAAGAGATACTGTGATGTGAAAACACTAACCACTTTCGAAACATAAAACAATGACTACGCAGAGAAACTGAATTGCCAGACTGCATATTTAAAGAAATCGCACTCTTGTCTCCTACAGCTTCAAGAAACCACAATGTCAATACGCCTCCTGATTAAAAGAAACACATTACTGAAATATCCAATATTTACGAAAACGCATTGCCAAATTTAACATGCTCCTCGAATATAACGACTGTTACATCTAGTAGTAATGACAAGAAACGCAAAATACTATACACATGTAAGAGTGTACTACAAAATTATGAGTCACACTAAAACATACTGTGACGTAAAAGCAAGTGTATTTACTTCAAAGGCATTATTAAAAGCATACCAGTTTTTAATACAGCTCTCTTAACGAGAGGTTTGCTAAACTTTTGGTAAAAACTGCTCTCAACGACAAGAGTGGAAAAGGCTATCGTTTAAGAATTTAAACGAGTAATCTACGGCGACTTATTAACGTGAGCTTTCTGATAAAGCGCTGAGAATCTCAATCATGTTTCGGGGGTCAAAGATCACTGGGACTTCTTCAAGATGATGAAAAATCTCTCTTTTAATATGAAAAAATAAAGCTGTATTAAAATGACTGGCATTTCTATCCATAATTATGGGTTTCATCTTGAGAGCACAAACTTTATTTAACATACCCAATTAAAAATAAATAAGTCATCACCACACATCGGAAATATTACCATTTCGGTAAAGAAAGCAACAAAATTGAAAATCTACACAGCATAAGAAAAACCTGACTGCATTTGCCAAAGAAGACTTCCCAAACGCATTATTTGCATGCAAACATTTCGTACGCGTGCGTGCGTGCGTGTGTGTTCACTCAAAACCTCCCATCGGATGGGTGTGTAGCGCATGTTAACGGCGCCGTGTCAACATTGAAGACGAATGCATCATAACAGTATAAACCCAACAAGGTATTTACCGAACTTTCTCCGCTTTCAAAAGATTTAAAGGGTCCTCGTATTTGCAAGAAGAAAAACAGCACTTCATTCCTGTCTTGATAAAAAATGAAGATAAAAAATCTAACATAAATGATGAATTTGTTTTTCCAGTGCGCAGAGAAAATTACGAAAGAATCGAAATCAAAGTAAATACTATTCTATTTCTTAAAATGCGTTAGTAACGTAAACATGAGTTAACTTAATCTACATTTTACAACAATGTCCATATTAATAAGAATACTAAGTATAATTCATTCTTTGTAAAGTAAGCCCGTCAACACATGAAAACTATAATTGCAATTGATTGCATAAATTCCTTTTTACATGAAACAATAAAAGCTTCATTTGACAAGAGATTTTCCACTTTAATGGCTTTCAAAAATAAACGACAGATAATTTTTCATTACCAAAACGATATATAATTGTTGTTAACCACTTGCAATTACTTGAAGAAAAAATAGCAGTACAAAAGACGTCAGAATCCACGAGCTAATCAGTTTGATTTTACGCGTCCATTATCTTGACCAACTGAGCATAACCTATCTTTAGCTACATGGCTATGTTTTTGTGTTGCTGCTTTCCAAAATTATTACGAAAGAACACTTGCAAACACAACGAAAATCTAAAATCGTGAAACTTACAGCCAAAAGCAAGGAAATAAATTGCATTTGACAACTTTATTTTTCAAATATTTTCTTGTCATTAATGTTCGAACAATTTTCGATAAAAGTATACCAAACCTTGAATATTTATCTCGGCAACTTGAAGAATACTTTCAAGGGAACATACGACATGATGATGGCGAGTACAGTTACTTCATCTTTTCCTAATTAACAAAACAGTTTTTCAGCCACGCTAGGTCACAATTTTATGACTGAATAAGTAAGGAAAACAAAAAACTGATAGTAGCACTTGCATAACAGCCATCACTAGAGACAAAACATTAAGCATTTTTTTAGCTCATACTTTCGATTACCAGAAGGTTCGAGCTTAAAACAGCAAGAATATATAGTTTATGGGGTGATTTTTCAAATGCCGTGACATTTTGTACGGAATGCTGTAAGCGAGCAGTCACTGCTGTAGCAATAGCATTCCGTTATCTTGGGCCATGTTTTCCTTCCTCATTTTCTCCTGAAATTAATTTAAACAAAACTTCCGAAACAACTGCTTATTCCATAAGAACAAGAGCCAGTAATTATCTAAAATACTCCTTACAGGCATACTACATTTTTTCTCATATTCCTTAAAGGCATGTTAACTTATGTTCCATTTACGAATTTGAATTTCTGCAGAACAAAGCGAATCGTCGATGAACGGAAAGTTGTATCTGAATAGTAACGTATCTCTCCAAAAGATGTAAAAAACAAAAATAAAAAATAAAAATGTTAAAAGCAAAAACTGAAGCCCTAAAATACAGACAGTGAAATAACTAAAGACAAAATATTTAATAGTGATAAATTAAACAAACTTGGCCCCAAAAAATAAATCTAAACACTACACCTCACATAATTACAGACTCAATCAATACCTTTGCCAGCTGGCAAGACTTACTAGCACAAAGCTGTTACGATTAAAGAATATATCCTAACTTTTGAATAACCATCCAATGTCTAATTCTTACAAAGAATAACCGACATTGTGCTTCAGCATCAGACAACAAATTAAGGTGAGAAAGCATTTTTCTAAGGAGTTTTTAAACGACACAGACAACATTAAATTTCCTGAAAGTGTTAGGTGACGGCTTTCTTAAGGTTCCCAATCCCGTTTCCTTGACTTTTTCCGCTTTAGTATTCATACCATTTAAAAAGCTTCAATCTACTCCATCTCTTACTTTTAACTAGCAGTTTTTGTCTTCCGATCTCAAAACAAGGTTGTCCCATTCAACAAAGCCCTTTATCTCTAAAATCAAACTTTGTCTTCAACTATCATTTTACAACAATAGTAATTTCTCTGAAAATTCGGCACATTTGTCGATTTTTAAAAGTTCCAGTGTTAAGACAATTTACTAGACCAGTTAGTTACATCTCCAGTGACCCTTACTTGAAAAGTAAATAATTTCAAGTCTTTCTTATCTAGTACTTGAGCCCTCCCTTGGACATATTTCATATCGTTTCGCTGAAAAGTAAATTCCCACATAATCGAAGAACAATACTTTTTGTGTATAATGTTATACCACAGAAATTCATATACCCAAACATCTATCATATAAATACTTTAACAGGAAGCTGCACAGTTATTTATTGAAATATTACAAACTGTAACATATACCAAAAAAGATAACAATAACAGCTATTCACCCACAAACCCAATCAGTAAATTCAATGACCCAAACATATTCTTACTGAAGTATATTTTTTCTAGTGAGAACTAAAAGATGTCAAGATGCCTTGTTTAATTTGCATAGTGTTTTTGCCTGAAAATGTCATCTCTCAGAAAAAAATACCAAAAATATTACCGAACCCCTAACTTTTAATGGGCACCATCGAATCTATATAATTCATTGTTATATTTTCTTATAAAAAAAACTATATTATGAAACATATCTAATACCGATAAGGTTTATCAAATACCCGTAAGGTTTAAGTAAAAGAACCTTGGCCACATGAACATAAATCCAAACACTAACATACTCAGGGACATCTTTAACAATATCCGAATTTTCGATGAACTGGAGAATGTCGGAGCAGTTTATTTCGGAGTTGGATAAGGGTACACGAATAACCAAATCTTCCGGTTTACGTCACCACTGGAAAATAAAAAAGCTTTAACGTTATATTTTTAAGGTTTGGCAAAACCACAATAACTCGCATCAAGATTTAAGAATCAGCATGTTGGCCAAGAGAATGAAACATTTTAAACATATGTTTTGTTCTCGCAATTTGTGGTAACGTACTCAACTTACTCTACCTGAAAAATAATTACGGTATTCTTTTTATTCTGGTATAATCACTTAGCATTTCCCTTATTAATACGTTTCGAAGTCAATAAACTGCTAAATCAAGAAGTATACGTAAATGGTCTATACGTAATGTATCCATTTATATGAACTGTTCATTTGAATTATTACTGATTATCCGCATACTCTTTTAATACTACTACTCACGAGGTTATTAAGAAAAAATATACATATAAATTAAGAAATAATAATAATAATAATAATAATAATAATAATAATAATAATAATAATAATAATAATAATAATAATAATAATAACGGGGAAAAGGGGAGGAGAATGGAGGAAGGGAAGAAAGACTTAAAAGTTGATTCTAGGGTGCGGCTTCAGATACGGCAAAAACTCACTAACCGGCCAAAGCAGAGAGGGCCGCAAATCCCGTCGAAGATTCTATGCAAATCAGCCCAAGCAAATGGAAGAACATAACTCCGTCATGTGCGGGGTTTTATCTGATCACCAACACGCGCGAGTCCCAGATTGTATCACTGCTTCACTCAATAAGCCAATAACACACCTATTAATATTTACGACATTGCAACCCAGATATTGCATCCAGATAACATCCCAATAGAGCTCATGCTCGAAACCCTCCTCCGTGGGAAACTCGCCCTTAAGGATGCCGCCAAATGAGAGTATAAGGGCTAACCTATTAAGGTTGGGTTTGGTGGTATAAGCAAAGAATGGTTACTAGAATTAGGGTCTATTTGAAGATATCAAAATAAGGAGAGCTGATCGTAAAGAAGCTTGGAATTACTTCGGCGGCGCACTCAATCAGCCCATTTATTCCTCCCCAAAACCGTTCGTAAATTACGCCTGTCATCAAATTTGCTCAGGGTTGTGTTAGACGCAGGTGCAGTTGAAAGACAAAATGCAGTGCAAATGGACTGGAATTTATTTAGAGGCGTCTCCCCCTTCAGTAGCGAAAGCAGCAGCAGCAGCATCAGCGAGGGAGATAACCTTAGTCTAGTAAAAGAGAATTTCCTTCCTAATGTACGATACTTGCCGCTAATGAAGTGACTAATTTATATACTTGTGTCCAGTGTAGCAGATTCTTGGACTCGCCTCCAGGTGGGGCAGATGATGATGATTTGAGGCGGGGATAAATTGTTAACGGGATCTCTCTCTCTCTCTCTCTCTCTCTCTCTCTCTCTCTCTCTCTCTCTCTCTCTCTCTCTCTCTCTCCAACGCTTACGCTGTTCACGGTTTGTTTGCTTTGCATTTCTTTGCAAAAAGGTAAATATGAAGAGACCGGACCAGCTTTGCTGTCTGATATGAGAAACAGAATTGGCTCCAGTCTTAAGAAAACTCTATTCCTAATTGCATACTCAATTAACAACAATACATACTTCAAGTTTTACATTTTCTATCATTCATTTATGATTTATCCAAATGAAATATGACTAATGTATTTTCTTATTTATATTAGAAACAGCACAATACCGAGTTAGCATCATACAATGCGATGTCACTGGTCTCTTCAAGTTATTCATCATAAATGAATGTTTGCAACAAACGTTTAAAAATTCCCCGAAGATGCATAGCAAACAAATAAGCTTTTCTTTCGACCACCGAAGAAGAACAGACTTCATATCCGGGATCAGATTTAGTGTATGCTGCAAATTATCAGAACGCAAATCATTCAGTAATCAACAATGTTCGGGGAATCAGCATAATATGTTCCCAGGAAAACTTCCACTTTCCCCGCATCACTGTCTAATTATCAGTTTACCAGGATCCTCTTCAGGTTATTATTAGGCGAAGAATCGTATGTTACTGCAGTGCAAACAGAGTGAAGTTTAGTGTTTTTGTTGCCTGATGATGACAAACCTTCACAAAATGCAGATGTTTCGTGTGCACCAAAAATCATGTGAATATTAGCTTTTAAAAAACATAACGGAAGCTTTTACTCCTACTTCTCTACATCAATAAATACCCCAATGGATAATGTAAGAGGAGACTTCTGAATTTAACGCCAATGGAAAGAACAACCATAGCTCTTGAAAAAGCTGAAAACGTTACAGTATTTGGTTTGTTCTGTCCTTTAGTCATACGTTGTGCTAACAACGGCTACTTAACTATGCAGTGAGTATGCTATTAACCACAATCAGTCTGCTTCGTGCAAATCGCAGACCAATAAGTATATACTCCGGAAAAAACATTTGAAACCTACTTCAAACTTCCTCTTAATGTTACAGCCAAATTTCAGGGATACTTATGTAAGACTGGTTGATAAATTTTCCCTTTTAATTTCGCTAATCAAAGAACCATACTTTGAAAACAAGTCTTAGATACAGCACGAGCGAACTTGAACCCGATAATGAAAAAGTTCTGTTCAAGCACTTCCATTCCTATTCATTGCAGAAAACCAGGAAAATATATTATTCGTCCGTTTTGTAACAACGCTTAAAACAAACCAGGTCAATCAAGCACATTTAGAATTTCCCTCTTAATAAATTAAAACGCGAAAGGGAAATCATTAGCAGATTTGGAGACATAATGGAAAGAAAAATTAAAACGGAATAAAAACATAAATTAAATAATGAGAAAAATTCTTCTGGTTTGGCTACGCGTGTAATAAAAAAAAACAGTCAAGTTTGCAGTAATATAGCCGGATTTATCAAACGATAAATCATCAACGTAGGTATACCACATTATCGCAGATGACAATAAACTGGATAAAACCAGTTACAACACCAAATAAGTAATGGATATTTACAGCTTACTTATTCATATTCATTCGGAGGGGAACACATATATAATAATATATATATATATATATATATATATATATATATATATATATATATATATATATATATATATATATATATATATATAACATACATATATATACACATATACATATACATATATATATCTATCTAAATATATATATATATATACATATATATATATCTATATATATATATTATCTATATATATATATATATATATATATATATATATATATATATATATACATATCTTGAGTTTTTGTCAATTTCACAAGTGATTTTTTACATTCACAAATATTAAGCCACACATATCGTTTAAAATCAGATTCACTAAACCTCGTGAATACTGACACCCAAGGGGTATTATAATAGATATGTGCTTGGTAGGATTCGAACCGATTAGACACATACATATATACATAGTATATATATATATATATATATATATATATATATATATATATATTTATACATATATATTGTGTAATATTTTACATCAATAAAGGAAGTCATATACAAGACAGTTGTAATCAATGAACAAGAGATTTGTCAGACCTGAGGTTAGTTTATCTATTAAAAACTAACAGGTCAAATAATTAAGGAAACAATAAAAACGACAGAGAACTCTACATTTGGAGGGCAAATTGTATGAATAATCAAAGCAGTTGACCCTTGAGTTTGTGACTTTCATACTCTTTCTGTGGGATTATGAAGCTAGTCTGGCAACAAGGCCGAGACTGGAGGCAATGTAAAATCAAACAACTACCGAACGAATGTCCAAAGTACTATCTATAAACAAACAAGGGCCGAGACCTTACGATATTTTGAAATCATTCCAAGCAGAAATAAAGGTAGCCATTCTTTAGCTGCAAAGATTCTCATCCTACTTTATCCTGAAGCACAGCGAAAACACAACTCAGTGGCCAATTCCTTAGAAACCCGAAGAAGCTCCGTGGGGCAAAAGTACATACAAAACTTGTGCAGCACACTTGGTTAAGACCCATAATGCGATCATTCTAAAACTGGGAACAATTTCTTACTTGGCCCAAAATGCTGAGTGTCGAAAGAAGCTCCATTTCCGAATTTAAGAAAAAAAATATACTACTGATGCGGTTGTTGGAATGAAACAGACATTAAAAAAAGTTAGTCGAGGGAGCAATGAAGCAAAACTTTTTGTCAGCGATTTCCGAGATGTTCTCCAGTTCTAAATTAATAGCATCAAACACGATTCTTCTGAAGAGAACTGCGGTGGAAAGAAGGACGATCAATGAAGGGAAGAATTATCTACATAAGAATGAGGACGGCAAGAGAGGAGTCGGGGGAGGTCAAGGATGAAAAAAGTAAAAGCGTATGGGACAGAGCTAGCTGTGGGGCACCACTACATAGAAGGAAAGAAGAACATGGAGCAACGTCAACTACAACACAACAGAATGGTCTAATGTGATCATAAAAATTCATTTGAGAGAAAAAAAGGGTGTAGCCCTAAGCAGGGAGGTTGACTAACAGGTCTTTATGCCTGGCTGTCAAAAGTCTTTGAAATAATGAGAATATTGACATGTTATACTCACAGGATCGTGAACTGACAGGATGACCAAATGTGAGAAAGGTAGGACAAATAATCACCAGTTGATCTTGCTTTATGGAAACTATGTTAATGGCCTGAGAGAAAACAAGGTTGTGAGCATATTTATTCTTTATCAAAAATAGCGTCAACGGTGCAACTGATTTATTTCGTAAGGCAGATTATTATTTTGTCATTTCTCATACATTAATGCCATGACCCAATTTCAGGTTAGCACATAAACGATATTGTGGAGATTTATTTTTTGACATGAAAACATATCTCTTGAGATGACAGTAAGATTTCTAGAATTGCTCCTTCTGAACTGGAAAGGTTAATAAGATTATTTCATTACTTCTTACTTTGACTTTACAAGTATTCTGAAACATCGTCATATATTTATGTATTATTTTTCAGATTAAACAAGTATTCTGTCTATGGATACCATCGTATGTCGTCATATGTTATATATTCCCCCCTCTCTCTCTCTCTCTCTCTCTCTCTCTCTCTTTTCTCTTCTGTCTGAACATCCTCAAAAAATGGTTTGAATCTTTTACAAAAATAATTTCTATTCTCTGTCTGAAGATTCAATAAAGCAGTTACCAAGTCTTACTATGACTGGAAAATTTAAGCTCCCATTTAAATGTCTCAAAGTGAACTAACCACATTGTGTCTCCTCCTATGCTTAATTCCACAGACATCTGTGTGTGTAATCTGTGTGTGAAAGTTTAAAATGCATAGTGTGTGAATATTACAGTGTGTGTCAACTCTCCACCTAAATTCATAAGTGTCTTGTGTGTGTGTAAGAGTCTAGACTTTTACCTTATTCTGCCAGTTTCTAAAGTTGGAAAAGGGCAACTATGTTTATACACAGGCATTGCATACATTTTCACACCCACTACATATATAGTCGTCTGAACCGCACAGAACCAATATATACATAGCTATTTGTGACAGACCTAACCTAACAACTCCTAACAAACAGAAAATCTTAAATATGCTTTTAGAATTGGTTTGAGCTTTTATAAAATTTAGGCCTGAGGCGACGTGTGTGTGTGTGTGTAATTGGGACCATGTTTATGAGGTCATTCAGCGCTGAAACGGAAATTTACAGAAAATTCTATATGAAAGTATAAAAATTTAGGAAAACCCAATGAGGTCATTCAGCTGCGGAAATTTGCAGTGAAAGTTTGAAAATCAGCTACTTAATCAGAGAGGGTGGAAAGTAAGATGGAAAAAAAAATATGAAAGGGAAGTACAGTAAAAGGAATTGAGAAGGGGGTTGCAGCTAGGGGCCGAAGGCACGCTGCAAAAAGAACTCATAATGCCATACAGTGCATCGCATGAGATGCAATGACAGCACTACTTCTCTACGGGGGAAAATTTCTATATACGGCTGACTGTCGGTTGTCATAAACCTCAGTGATTTCACACCCGAAGAGCTATCTGGAAAGATCAGTAAGCAATTAATATAAATTTTAGTCAAGATATACATGATTAATAATCTGATAATGACTGATGACCAACGATATTGAAAGTCTTTACAGATAAGAAAAAAGATCATATTCATATGAAAATCGGTGTACCACAGAGATGAAAGAATGGAATTTTCGAAGTCTATTGATAACCGAAACGAATATAAACTCAAGATAAAGGTTATTCATGTGAGCCAAAGAAATTTATATAAACTCAAGATAAAGGCTATTCATGAACCACAGAAATTTCATTACGATGGTACATCTCAGAATGAAATACAAGCACGGAAACTTGGCCTGTCATGAGCACTGCTTTACTCCTAAGGTGCACATTCCAACTCGTATCAAGAAAACAACTACGTAGAATACTGACCTCTAAATAAGATCCACTGAAAAATTAGAGAATGCAAAAATTATAAACATCTAAAAAAAAATACGTTTTCAAAAACTAGCACTACCATAATGAAAAACAATCCAAGGGCCTTTTAAATTTCGGACTTGGAAAACTTAATGAAAAAAACTGCGATGCTCACATCACTGTAAATAATGTAACGTGTTTATTAATACCTGTAAAATTCCAAATTAACGAAACAATCTTAAACCGACCGGGCCTCCAACCATTATGTTACTTTTTCTTACATTCGTATTTTTAACATGCATCAACAATCGTGCCTTACTTCCACATCAAAGAAATGAAAGTAAAATTAAACTTTTATTGATGAATTCACCAGGCATTCAAGTAAGTCTCCATGTTTGTCAACTGCAGCACTTCCTGGAGCACGGCCATTCAATACTGAACACAATAACACTTGTAAAAATCACTTACCACGCGTGATTGACGACTTCCGTTTGCAATTACGGCGTTCGAAATCGACAGCCTTTTGTGTACGTCTCTCGCTTCCACCCTTAACCATTTAGTAGGCACACAGCCATTGCCCCGCCCTGAGTCTTACCTTCACCGGGTCCCTGCCCTGCTAAACCTAAGGTACAATTTACTTTCCCACAGTAACCCCAGGACGATCCAACCAAATTCAAAACCTCATATTCTGCCTCACTCTACTGTAAGGGTTATTGTAACTATTCCCCACCTAAGCGTCATTCAGTCTCAGCATTCTCTCTCTCTCTCTCTCTCTCTCTCTCTCTCTCTCCTCTCTCTCTCTCTCTCTCTCTCTCTGTGTCAAAACAGCGTTGGAGATCACAACACAATTGATCAACAGGTTTTGACACACAGCACTTTTTTTTTTTTTTTTTTTTGCTTCTTATCCATTACTTTTTTTTGCCTTCCGAATATTCACACTGTCTTCCTCTTCCGTTATTAACCAGTAACTTCCCTTTTGACTTGATCTTTACGACATTTCCGGAACCTCCCTTTTTTCATTAGCCTTCGCTCATTATTAATTTCCTCTCCGATTGTAGTAAGGTTTCACCATCCTTTCTTGTTTTCTTAAAACTTTCCATTCCTTTGGTTTCCCCTATACTTTCTCTTTCACTATTGTTTTCATCTTCCATTAAGTCATTTTACAAATGTGGTTTTTAAACATTCACAGTCGCTTGCTCGTGATCTCTTAACACTAATAAATCTCATTTAGCAAGATTATTTCACCGATTGATATTAGAGCCCCATTTCTACCATAAATTAGTTGACCAAATCAAATGGAAATGTTCTAAATCTGACATTTCCTAGAATGTATGAATCCCCTTTGAAAATTACTTGTCCAGAATCTCCATTGAAAAATCAGTAACACCGTCAAAACACTGAATCAATCATCGATTTAAAACTTCCGCCGGTAATGTCCAATTCAGGGTTCCAATTTTATCATCTATCATCTTAAATTTTCCCTTGAAATGTAAAGAAACAAAAGATGTATGAGAAGCGTAACAGTACTCACTGTTTAATGATGATAACATACTGAATGCTTCAGACGATGACTTGGCAATATGTAGTTAAATGAAATGGATGCGATACGATTTCCTTTAATCGAGTGATAAAATACACAAAAACATTATTACCTTTACTTTACTTCATATTCTTTAAAATGAAAACAAAATTTTCAAATTGCTACCCTTATCGAAGTTAATCGAGGACATGTCCTTTTCCCCTAATCAAAAAAGAAAAAGGTTGGAATTTCTGAAGAAGTGAACAAACACAAACATGTCAGTGGTTCTTCATACATCATAAAAATAATTTTCCATTTGTCACGTACACAAAATTACTTAAAAAAAGACAAAAACTCGTATACTTGTAGCATCACGAAGAATTTTTATGAAAATATACAACTAAAAGCTAATGAATGAAAAGGACGTTTCATGTTTTATGACATAAGAAAAGGACTGACGTTGAAAACGAATCGTCTTCCGAGTTTTAGCGAATGAATATTATCTACAGTTAACATACGAAAAGCTGGCAGAAATAATGATTTGGTAGAGACGCTCACAGTCTGTAAATATACCCCTAGCTACTGCCCACTGTCGCATTATCATATTCAAATAATTTACCAGGACTCGCAGAAGGCGAGTTGACTTCTCTAGTGCCTGAAGAATTTTCCAAATTGTTTGTAGAAAATTAAAAGTCAACCCAAAAAGCCACCAACATTTATTTTCCCATTAAGTGAATGTCAAAAACTATTTAGGGGATCACAATGTTGTCGTTTAGCTATAAATAAATGTCAAGGAAAAATCAACATCCAGATCTCCAGCTATTAACAGAAGCAACATAAAGTGTTCTGTAACAGTAAATAATCCTAGAGGAGTTAATACAGTAAATAAACCATATTTATAATCTCACAAGGGTCTAACACCATTCCATATCTTCATGAAGATGAAGATTTAAGCATTCTTTCCAGTGGGTCCTGGGAACTCTTAAAAACTGCATGTTAAGAACATTTCCACTGACAACATAGCCATCATCATACATTTAGGACTGGCAAACACGACCAGTTTCTGGATAACATTCAGCCTAAACAGGTGTACAAAAAAGCAACACTAAAGCTGGGGTTTCTTTGACTACATTTCATATTACTCCCTTGATACAACCAGTTTCTAGGAATCAATTTTTAATAAATAGGACACGAACATACTGAATTATATGAATGAAAGAAATTGAAAATATAAAGCCTGCTATCACACAAAGGGATCCGGTGACTCTAATATAAGCAAAACACATCAGATACACAATTCTTAAACCAACTAAATAAAAATAAAATACTTAGGTTACAAAAATAATACATGCATGTCAAGTACATTTATAAAGAAATAAAAAAAATGAATCAGAATTTACTATTTTAACCAACTACATTATTGAACCCTGCCACTACCCTTAACCTTATCAACCCTCAGGTTCCAGGGCACCGCAAAAACTCACCAAAAAGGTCGAAAGGGGTCAAAGGCACTGCCTACCATTCGTCAACTTGTCAACTGTCAATGAAGTTGTTCTTCCCATGGAATCGCTGCGACTCTCCTTTCCAGCATGACAAGGGTTCAATTGCTGTTCTTTTGACATTTGGCTTGGAACTGACTATTTCTGTGTCTGTATGTTGGTCGGTCTGTCTGTCTGCCCCATCCTAAAATGGTTTGCGTCACCAGTCTCTCTCTCTCTCTCTCTCTCTCTCTCTCTCTCTCTCTCATTTTGTTTATTTCGTTGTGCACTGCTTATTAAGATATGAAAAATTAACAGTAAAACAACTAATGCAGTTATCATAGATAACAATAAGCATTTTATCGCAATAACAATAAAAGGTATTCGTGTCAACTGTAAGAATATTATTTTGGAGGGCTTAACGAGCAAAAAATTCAGAATCTTAGCAAATTGGTGGGATTACGAGGCGCAACCCTCCAAAATATCTCGTTTTACCACCAGATCTTGGTTATTATATGTCACGACAAAAAACATCAAAGCCCTCTATCACAGATTCTTAGGATTTATACAAAAAAAAATCTGGCTTTAAAGTTGACCTATGACTGTCAATAACAGGCCAATGTAAGAAAAACATTTGTCGAAAATAATGAACACCTCAAAGGTTTCATCAAAATCAGAGAAACCCACACTACTGGCCTTCCAATTGGCCATGAACCTTAAGAAAAAAATAAGCTAACGTGAAAAAATACCGTCGACACAGTGCCGAATTCTATTACTGACCAGTAACCTCAATAAAGAGGTCAAATTACTTTGGGGAATTAAATTACCCGCCATGAACGAAAAAAAAGAAATACGATGTTGTGCTCAGATTAAAGTAATAATAAATTTTGGATCCTGCGATATGAAGCACGAGTTTATCACTTTTACTTTATCATTATTATATATCATTTTTATTACCTCATTACTGTCTAAACTTAAATATTATTTCAACGCATAGGAAAATATATACTCTCGTCCAAATACGTTTTTAAAATACAGCACAAATACCACAATCACTTCATGAATATATCGAAATATAATAATTTGTAGAAGCAGTAAAACGCCTAAGTACGGCGTAAAACAGCATCATTTGAAAAAAAGAAATAATTAGCATATAAAACTATTTGGGGAATAAAAGACAGACTGAAACTTAAGACAACCGACGTTCAATGCTTCTCACTTTTCTTGAACGAGGACGGCAATGATGCAGAGGCCACGTAGTTATAACCCAAAATGAAAACTTTATGCAGAACCAGAGAAGAAAAAATTCTCCTCAAAAAATTTCCCTAAACATGGGTTACTCACACTGAAACAATTGAGCCGACCTTTCGTAAGTACTGAAGGTAATAAAATGTCCACATTCATGATTAGAAAAGACAATTTGAAACAACTGAGCCGACCTTTCGTAAGTACTGAAGGTAATAAAATGTCCACATTCATGATTAGAAAAGACAATTTGAAACAATTGAGCCGACCTTTCGTAAGTACTGAAGGTAATAAAATGTCCACATTCATGATTAGAAAAGACAATTTGAAACAACTGAGCCGACCTTTCGTAAGTACGTTGAAGGTACAAAATGTCCATTCAATGATTAGAAAAGACAATTTGTCAATTGAGCTGACCTTTTCTGAAGGTAATAAAATGTCCACATTCATGATTAGAAAAGACAATTTGAAACAATTGAGCCGACCTTTCGTAAGTACTGAAGGTAATAAAATGTCCACATTCATGATTAGAAAAGACAATTTGAAACAACTGAGCCGACCTTTCGTAAGTACTGAAGGTAATAAAATGTCCATCATTCATGATTAGAAAAAGACACAATTTGAAACAATTGAGCTGACTCGTAAGTACTAAAGGTAATAAAATGTCCACATTCATGATTAGAAAAGACAATTTGAAACAATTGAGCCGACCTTTCGTAAGTACTGAAGGTAATAAAATGTCCACATTCATGACTAGAAAAGACAATTTTTCATTACTTAAAACGGAAACAACTAACTCTTAGCACCATCGTAATTAAGGCCAGTAACTGGATTCTAAAACAGTCCTATAATCTTTACGGAATTCTATTGAAGTCAACGATCTTGGAGCAGCTTCTAACTGTAACTTACTCCATAAAGGCCTTTATGGGAACCAAGTCCGCAACTCAAAGATTTTGAAAAAGAAATAAAAATATAACTTAAAACTCAAGTCATACACTTAACAAAAGTCACGTAATATGATTTATATGGCATGTTTTCATAAAAAATTAGCTACATAAACAATGCACAAAACTTCGGAAAATATTTATTTCAAAATGTCATAACCTACGATTAAAAGTTAGTAAATACAGTAATTGAACGCGGATATTTCATGAAGATACAATATACAAATAACGAAGTCAAATCTAATTAAATAACTACTCGAAACACGTCATCGACTACGTTTTAAGGCAAGCAAATTACGAAAACCTACGGATGGTGCTCAGAGAAAATAGCTCAGGAATGAAAACAACGATGAGTTCCATATCAGCTTCTTTCCATTTATACTTATCACTTTTTCTTAGGCAAGGAGTACATAAACAAGAACGAAAACAATACTAATATCTTACTTGCAGCAAAATTATTAGGCATATCCCATAAAGCAATATTATTTAAAAATTATGAGAGAGAGAGAGAGAGAGAGAGAGAGAGAGTACAACCAGTGCAAAGGCGACTGCAAAAAAAATTTTACAGAAAAAAAAATTTTAAAGACACATCAAGATCCAGCCCACCACCATAAACATGATCACGTTACAGCCGAGGAGAAAAGAAGTCCCGGATCTGGAAACAGGGTAGTAGTCAAACCCCATCATTTATCAACCTTATTACCGTCAACAAACTCTCTTATAAGCACAAATGCTGAACAATATATCGTAAAAATTTAAATCATAATTTATCAGCCAATTATGAGCTTGCCTGTGTCATCTGGGATGTTAATCATATTTTATTCATTATTTCGTCAATGATTTAATTCCACCTATGGCCTGGTCCAGTGGAAGGATTTCGTCTTTAACATTCTGAGATTACATAGTTAACCCAAATTCTTTTATAATTTAAAAAAACAGAGAAAACTTCAGAAGATAGAGTAAAACGGGTAGAAATACTATTTACGAAATATTCTAAGGTAAATGAATAGGTAACCAAATAAGAAACAATATTAATTCATATTTTCACTTAGAATGAAGTATCAATTTGATGTCGTATTGATATTTTTCCCAGAAATTTTAATTTACCAAACTCTCTCTCTCTCTCTATATATATATATATGTGTGTATATATAATAATTATATATACTATACTGTATGATATATATGTACACACACATTACACACACACAGAAAGAGATTATATATAAAGATATATATATATATATATAATATATATATATATATATATATCCTAATAATATAGTTTATATTAATTAATATGTATATATAAGTATATAAATATACATATATATGTATATATATGTGTGTGTACATATAAACTATCTGACCAAGCCGGCGATGCCCGGGAAAACTCTGAGTGTCTATGAGTAGGGGAGGGAAAAAGGGGGAGGGAGGGGAAGAGGGAGGGAAAAGGGAAGAGAAGAGGGGGAGGGGAAGGTGGAAAGGGAGGAAAGGAAGGGGAAGGAGGAGGGGAGGAAAAGGAAGGGGAGGAGGGGGGATGGAAGGGGGAATGGGAGGGGAGGGAAGGAGAATGGGAGGAGGGGAAGGGAGAATGGGAGGGTAGGGTAAGGGGGGAGGAGCAGAGGGGAAGGTTAAGGGGAGGAGGGAAGATATAGGGGAGGGAAGATATACGGGAAGGGGAAGATATAGGGGAGGGAAGATATAGGGGGGAAGGGGAGGATGTTATGTTCCTGTATTAGAAGAGAATAAAAGGCATCTCCACTGAAGAAAGATAAATAAAAAATACTGCATTTCTACGATACCTGCTCATGTGTGTTTGTGTGTGGGGGGGGAAGAAGGTCTGTCTCCCTTGCAACAATTGACGGACCTTTCATCAACTACATGAAGTGCACTGCACAGCAAATCAGAGGAGTCGCAGGCATTGATCTCATCAAAATGCACTAATTGTGAGTGGCTGAACTGGCGTATCCTCTATAGACCAAGGTTCTCAACCTGGGACGGCGGCCCAGGGGTTAACAGGAAGGTTTCCAGGGTACTTGGATGGCTGATGAAAAAGTATTTTAAACTGCAGCTCCAGCTGAGGGTGGGGCTGTGGGGACAGTTGCGACTTGTGAGGACAGTCAGTGAATTTCCACAATGTGTCATATGCCACAAGGTTTTATCAGTGGAGTGCATGAAGCCTAGCTTTCTCAAACGCCATCTAAACAATTGTCATCCAAATGTTAAAAGTAAGAGCTCTGCTTTCTTCAAGCAAAAAGAAGAGGCATTGAAGTGAGCACACCCTGATCGTTCGGGAATTGCACAAGAAAAGAAACCTCACAACATTGCAGAGAAATTAATCGTCCCTTGCCGTAAAGATATAATACGCTGTGTTATTGGATGTGATGCTGAGCAGAGGGTCACATCAGTACCTCTCTCAAATGATACTGTTCATCGACGAATAGTAGATATGTCTGAATCACTAAAGGAGGAGCTCACTGAATTCTTCAAACGTGATAAGACAAAGCCTTGAGTCTATCCAGAAACTGTCAAGACAGCCAGTGGCTTCAGAAGCTACCACCTTACTGGACATATTCCTTGCGCTCAACTCACTGAACGTGTCTCTCCAAAGGCCGTTTTACACAGTGACTGATTTCATGGACAAACTAAGGTAATCACCATGAAGCTGAGCTGGGGGAAGGAAGGTCAAAGATGGAAATCTGAGCATGTTTGAAAACCTTGATGAGGCACTTGATAAAAAAAAAACACTTGAAATCTAGATGTGGTAGCCAGTACACACCTAGCTTCTCTGCGAATGGAGTTGCAGCCTTACTTCCTGAACTGGAGTGAACTGGAATCAAAATTGATTAGAAATCCATTCATTGTGAATGTGCACCTTCTTCCAGATAACATGCAAGAAGAATTTTAGAGTTGTTAATGACTCTGCTGCAAAAGATGCATTTGAAACATTCTACCCTGACCAAGTTTTGGCTGAAATGAGGAGACTTACTTGTTGTCATCTGATGCTGTTCTGAACTCTGCTGATGTTCCCAGTGCTACCTGTGGAGCAAGCGATTTTCAACGCTGTTGAACATGAAAACTAAAACATTGATCGGCTTAATGTGGAGCATGACTTATGTGTGTGCCTGTCCATCACTGCTCCTCGAATTGAGAAACTTGTTTGCAATAAACAGGTACAGCCTTCACACTAAACTTGACTAAAGTTCCAGTATATACTGTTGGTAATGAAGTAAATACTGTTTCCACTACCTTGTATGTGTATCATTTAAAGGTGCTTGTATATTCATGTTTCGCCATAAAGTCATTAAACTTTAAAATCATTTAATAATATCCTTTGCAGTACCATTGTATATTGAGTTAGCTACTATATTACCATTTTATTTGGTGTCAACTTCTACTGGGGTTCGTTGATGTCTTATAACTTGGGGATACTTAACGGGAAAAAGGTTGAAAACCCCTGCTATAGACCTTGGGCTGAATGTACTGCTAACTCGTTACCGTACGAAACTTTAGAAACTCAGGGAAGAAATGGAAGTGCGATCATCAGGTTTTGTAGTTGGAATCGAAATGGTGGACCTATTTTGTTAGGTGTGTGTGATCATCTAAGTGTTTGTGTTTGTGAGAATTCACCGCATTACGTTCAATAAACATGTAAAGAACGATTTTGAAAGGCTTCTCGTTTGTCCCAGAATTCTCTGAAGACGGCAAGAGATCGAGAGCGATTAGCCCTACATCCACATCCCCCACAAACCCCGCCCCCACAAGAGCCAACCGTTCTAACAGAAAACGGAAAACTCAAAACCACTGCGTGTGTCGTTCTCGAAACTTTCATCCCATCTACACTCACTTCGTTTATTGATATAGGTGTTCAATGTTGCCTTTATCTTACCTTATGACTGAATGAAAGTAATTCTAATACAGTCAAACACACGTTTAATTTTTTGGATGTACTAAACTGATTATAGGGTTTGCAGTGGGAGGAGTTTAATGACGTCACCAACAGTTAAGTTGGTGGATTTCGTCTCTCTCTCTCTCTCTCTCTCCCTTTTCAGTCAAATCAGAATCTAACAGTATGATTTCACAGCAATAACGGAAAACAACCGCAACCAATGACTGATATCAACAGGTAACTATTCCTCGACGCCCTTCCACCAAAAACAACTTAAACTGGTAATTGCTTTTTAAGGAAGAAAATCGCATGAATAATTCTACATTTAAACATTTTGTTATGCCAAATCTATTATAACATACTGTATATTAAATTTAAGACTCTGTAACAATGCATTTACAGAATAATATGATTTATATCTAAAAAATAATAACGCTCAGGTTACACTAGTAGAGGTATATGGCAACGATTCCTTTCACGTAGCAGTGGATGGGAAGCATTTTATGCCCTGTAGGTTTTCCATGTTGATTTTATCGTGGTAATAAACAATTATATTAATAATTATCATAAATCATGATAAATATTCACGTAAATTCTGATAAAACATTTATATTGTAGGGGATCTGGATTTATGGCTGTAGGTTAATCTTACATCTGACAGGGCCTGGATAAAAAGGTGGAGCATCAAGTGAAAAATAATAATTAACCCAGAAAACACTAAAGGAAAAGGTGACGTCAAAACGAACATTTAATTTGTTTTGTGTGTCTGTATGTCTGTCACGGGGTAGGGGTTTGATTTTGAGTTATAAACCTTTCTGGAGTGACACAGAGGCTGTGTGCGAAATCTTGTTTGGGTCTGGCTTATGGGCTGGATTTCATAGAACCCAAACAAATATACAAATATCTACCTATATCTACATTATATATTATATATATATATATATATATATATATATATATATATATATATTAAAATGTATTGGCTATCCTAGTATCCGGCAGATCATCCGTGCATTTTTTATAAATCCGCATCCGCATTGACAATTTCTTAGCATCTGCATCTGCACTGACATTTTCTTTAACATCCGCATCCATACATTAGATTGTAAACAACATCCACATCCGCAGTTTGAGAATGCAGATATAAAGCGGGATGTCATTTATTCAGTGACTGTAGTTCATACTCACATTGTAGCTAATGTAGCTTCTTTTTCACAAATTTCCTTTTTTAGTTTTATTATACAGAATACATGAAACACACTTACACATTTCATACAGTATATACTGATAAAGAAGAGAAACTTTTATTTTTGAAAAATAATCTGCCTTTGTTGAAATTCAATTACTGAACAAATGAGCTGTTATAAATCCCACTCTTTAATTTTTATGTAATTCTGCCACTTTCTAAAGGGAGAATTTTGGGGAAACTGGTTGGAGGGATGCATGACGACTTGGGTACCCGTTCCACATCCTGGTAAAACACACTTTTGAATTATGTGACAAAGTCGTCCTTAACAATTAAATATATCTAAATTATTTTGATTTACAAAATATCCGAAGTCGCGAGGGTATGGTCATCAAATATCCGCATCCTGCAAATTTAAAAGATTGATATCCGCATCCACATCCTCAAATCCCATTTTCAGACAACCGATATATCTCTAATTTATATATTATATATATATAGATATATACACATGTAACACACACACACACACACATATATATATATATATATATATATATATATATATATATAATACATACATATATATATACACATATACACATATATATATATATATATATATATATATATATATATATATATATATATATATATATACAATATAGATGTATCGTTTGTCTGAAAATGGACTTGCAGATGTGGATGGATATCAATCTTTTAATTTGCAGATGCGGCTATGGATATTTGATGACCATACTGCGACTGTGATATATATATATATATATATATATATATATCGGTAAAGAAAGAATGTGAGACGGGTGAAACAACTAGATGTTGTAAGTGCTGTCACTCTTCATCCTGCATCCAGTTAAGGGTTACATACTGCCATACTGCTCTAAATGTTCCAGGCAACAATGTGTTTCCAGTGAATAAGGATATCCCAATAGAAATTATAAGACTTTAATAAATATGGAAGTATTTTTGTTAGTATAATACATCTTACTTATAAAATCCTATAAAGCTCCCAGCTGTATTGCTGAATACAAGATGATTTTTGCTGATTCCATTTCAGCAGTAATAGGAATACAGGGAGTATACATACAGGTAACGTTATTTCATATTATAGATTCCAGACTTGATATGCAGCCATTTAACATACTGCACAATATTCATTCACTATGGCAGAAATAACAAGACATGATTTTTTTTAGCCAAAAGTAACAAATGAAAATACAATTCAACACAGCCTTTGGGAATGCATTCCAAAACAACCTCGCAACTAGTCATCACTTTATACCATTTATAAGAAAAAACTGCTCAGTTTTGTAATTTACTGAATGATTTACTTTGTTCTGTAAACCGCCATCACAATTCTATAGGTCATTGGTGCCAATGTAATTTACCAAAACGGCATTAACAAAAAAAGAGGCAGTGACGAAGCAAGTGCACTTTAAAAAGAGGAGTTATAATGGTGGTTCCCGGGTCTCATGATGTACCCCGAATACAATGCATACTGCTTAATATAAGCTTACGAATTAGATCGAGCAATGCACCAAGTTGGAAAAACAAGTCTGAATACCATTAAAATATTAATTTTAATCATAAATTTATTTTCAGTAAGTATACAAAAAGTTACCTACCGAAGGTAAAACACAGAACTGAAACAAAGGTGGAATAAATTATGGTACGGTAACCTCGGATTTTTTGTTACACAAAGCTGACAGGAGCCTTTGTAAGGACAAGTCCACCGCGATGTTCGAGAGGTTTGAAACAAGGCAAGAAGGTAGCTGAGCGTCCGTTAAAGGTTGATATTGATGGATTAGACCCCCAAAGGATTGTTCTGTGGGCGTGGAAGGATTTGGGTACTGGAGGAAAAATGGCAAGAGGAACGGACGGATAACAAGCATAATTGTGAGAGTCGCAAACAGAAGTTGAAAAACTTGGTGTACAATTATATGCTAATTCAAGAATAAGTCTAAACACCGTTTGTGAATTTCCTGTAACAGCAAAAAGGGTGTGTAAAGCAACGTAATTTTACATACCCCTTTTTATTTTTTCTCCTAGTGCAACACCAGCAATAGTTACACTTTCAGCAAAACAATATTAACAATGAATTTTTGGAAAAAAATCAAAAGCCAACCATTCTTTTACAAAGGACTCCTTGAAAATTTCCAATATATATCAAGATAAAATCCTGATTAGCATATAATCTGGCTTCATTAAAAACAAAAGGATAAGAAAGGCCTGAGTCCAGAATTTACGACATTTTACTGATTACGCTAAGATGCTTTTAACAAATGGTTTTAAAACGATAATTATGATTAAAAAAAACTCAAGAAAAGCATGGGGGAATGCAAGGTCAGAGCAAGTTATGGGATTCAAGTTTATGGCAATAACAGAACAGAACAGATCCAACCAATGCTCGAAGTATTACTTATCAATAAGGAAATGACCATTCGACATGGCAACAGAGTTGAGTTGAAGAAAAAACTGAATTTGTGATAAGAAAGTTTCTATTCAACATCTGTCAATATAAAAAATTAAAGTGATATTACCAACCTACCCTGAAAAACGAATCCCGAATATGTTTCACTGAAGGAGTGTCCTTCCACTCAGCCACGCAGTACCCTCAAGACGACTACTACACAAGATTCATTTTGTGGTTGTCAGCAATTCCTATACTGGCTGACCAGTAACATTCCTTTAACTACAGACAAACTAACACAATGCTCTTCCAGAACCTTTAAAATGCCAATCAAAATCACCTGAATTCTGATAAAACTTATGAATTAAAAAAATCTTGAAAATGTGTCATTAAGAAGTATGTGAACATAGAAAGGTGAGAGAGGAATAAAAAAGGAATATGAAAAACACATACATATAATAACAATACACAAAATCCATATAATTAGCATCAAAGCATATTTACTTATGAATATATTCATATACAATAAAAAATAAAAACTTAAAAGAGTGGGCTTCAAAGTGGAAATTTAGCCCAAGGACAATGGAGACTATTACACGGAGAATAGAATACGGTAAGGCCAAGTTAAAGACGAGCTCTGGGAAAACTTTAGCGACCTACATGTAAAACAAATACAAACATCATGGATGAATGACCATGAAATTATAAATTCTGGCCATGAACAGCCGACAACATAAAACAGCAATGTGAATCAATATAGCCTATCTATTATTGATGTACGTACTACAATCACTTTCTCTCTCTCTCTCTCTCTCTCTCTCTCTCTCTCTCTCTCTCTCTCTCTTCTCTTATATATATATATATATATATATATATATATATATATATATATATATATATATATATATATATATATATAGATAGATAGATAGATAGATAGATAGAAACATATATATAATATAATAATCACTGTATTTTCTTGTTTCCCAGCCAGGTGGCAGTTCGTACCCCACTGGTGACGAAGCAGTTATCACTAATAATTCTCTTTTAGGTGAAAACGGACTGTAAATGTCCAATACTGGCCCCCATCTCCTTCCTGAGATCTTTGAAACAAGACAAAAAAGCTGGTAAAACCTCGGTGACTAGAAGGAAAATGGCTCGATGGCCTCGTTGCATACCTACCCCCCCAACTCAGAACTTCTCTGTATGAAGAGTGTGTGGAGAGAAGGATATCAGAAATCTGTTAGGGGTAAAAACATAACAAAAGATACCAAGTATCCTTCCCTGAGACCCACCGCTACCAAAGGTTCTTCTTGAAGCTTTGCCAGACGCTTCAGAAACTCTGTACACGGCCTACTGAGTACACTCGGCCTACTTGAACTGGGAGTTCAAAGCATCAATTATAGTTAGCCTATATGTGCAATTTTATCACTTAGAATGTCAGCCAGATCACTACTGAAGCAGAACTCGAGAGTGGTCCGGGAACTTTCATGTAAAAAAAGTTGTAGGCGCAAGAACCTAGAGGGAAAACTTCAAAGGTAGTGGTAAGAATTTTCTATTCTCCTGGCTCGAAACATCTTAGGTGATTGCCTTAAACACTTTGGAGTTAAGGAGACAATGATGAGATGCTGGCAAAAACAGCTACTAATGGTTGAGCAGGGCTACTTTATAAGATATGTACAGAACTGTTTCCATTACTTTACAACTGAGCTGCAAAAGGAATAAGACATTCCACCCATTAGCCTCGATGTAGGTCTATCAAGGAGAGGTTAAAACTCTAGCGCCTCATCAAGAAACGCTGCCCCTTCAGGACTAATATATAACTATTATCATCACCATTATCTCTTATATATGTATCTACATACGTGTATACACATACATACATATCTACAAATACACGCATGAGCATTATGTATACTGTACATACATACATATACTGTTAGAAAAATTAGATAGGGAGAATACAAAGAGAGAGAGAAAAAAAATAGAATTGGTGTAGAGACAAAGAAGGAGAATAGAGAGAGAGAGAAGAGAGAGAGAGAACAATAATTAAGCCTGGGTTGTTTTTGCATTGAGAGACTAAGAAGTGCTGATAGATATAAACCACCTTCCACAAACTCAAAACAGTGAGCGAGTATATCGCGCCCAGGGCCATAAAACCAATCATAAAATCTGGAAACTGTGGCCTCGCGATTTAGCTTACTCAGGGATTACTCAGCACCTCGTCTGCTAACGCCAGCCAGATCTATAACCCAGCCTTCAATGGGAGGCATTTTCATGGAAATTCCATGAAGTTGGGGGCTGGACAAAGTGATGTACTTCAACACCCTCCAATCAAACATTCTAGGGAGGGGTCTTTTACACCCCCTCCTAAGATCATTTCCAATCAAATCCTCTAAGGAGAGATTTGAACAACACCCACCAACGTCCTTCCCAATCAACTGTTTGAGGGGAGGCCTTGCAGATAAATTCTTCCAACAGGACATTGGAAGGAGGTGGAGCTGCAGATAACAAGTAAACCCAGGGGTTCCAGAGAAACAAGAGCGGGAGAGCAGAGCAGATTCGAGTTCACATCCACCACAGAGAGAACTAGATCTCTCCTTGCTTTCGTGCTCCCAAAACAGACTGAACTGAACCGTCTCATAAGAGTGATTTCGTTTTCATAGCTGTAACTGTAAATTGTACTTAAGTTTGCAGTTAACTTTTGTCATTATAGTATGAAAGCTACAATCTCATCTCTATTGCGCCTTTCTGAGAGATAGCAGTACTTAAGATAATTTCCCTTCAACAATAGCAGGTTCTAGAACAACATACGATGGGAGACGCAGTGACGGTGAAATCGACACTTAGAAGAATCTTGCAGGAGAGGGAATAAAAATTTTTAGTCGGGCACGACAATACTAGATACATACACACATATGTATAATTGAATCACAAAAATATGGAACGTGATGAATATATAAATAAAGATAAAATCCACGAAGGAAACGGAAACACTGGAGTGCTGCGAGGCCTTTCGACGCTAGGTCAGCTACACACATATATATACAAACCCATACACATACACATAGATACATACACACCACACCTATACATAAATATATATACATTACTCTTGCAGAAATTGAGTTGTGTTAAGAAAGAAACACCGAATTCAAAGGTATTTCTGCTTCACAATTAAGTCAAAGTACCTTACCAATTAGAGGATTCTTCATTTCCTTAGTCCAAGAACTTGAAACTAGTATGCTGATCAGAGGAAGGTGAAAAACTGATAACGTATCTAAGTCCTAACCCAGTCTAAGCAGCTTCAAAAGCTGGAAATGGATGCAGTAGCATTCCAAGAACCAGCTCTAATGGGCGCACTTCCGAGAGCGCCTCTGTTGCCATTTTCGATTAAGCCAGCAATATGCCGGCACACTGCCTAAGATGGTTCCTTAGAGCTCACTCTACAAACACAAATGCAAGTACACAACACTGTTCATGTTAGGTGCAGAGTTATTTAATAACAATAAACCATTTCCTAGCTTTCTCTTTCGACTGTTCATCCATTTTCCCAAAGGCACTTCCTTACCATAATCAGTGTTAACTTCTTACTCATTTTAACAGGAGCCAAGGCAGAAGTATACAAAATAGCATGGGTCATTGGATTCATCTTCGACAGACGGGAGTGAAAGCACAACAACACGAACTATGCACTGCTTGAAAATTAAAGGAGAACCAGCCAAATATGGGATAAAACCCCTAAAGTCTAAAGGAAGAACTGAGATGGAAGAAAACGGGAAATCGACAGACGATGTTGGTGAGGTGAAAAACACCAGAGGTGACATATCAGGGAAGGTCAGTAATGAAGTCACGGAATGCCACTAGTAAATATTGGATGGATGGGTGGGGAAGGTAGAGGTTCTCGCATGATGACAACTGGAGCTAACTGCACATCACTTAAGCACTGACTGCCGAGAAACAAGAGCCATTCTATCACCAGGCTAGCTCACTCTAGATAAATGAGGGGCGGAAAAGGAAGGGCCACCATTACAAATAGGAACAATTATCAAGGTGACAAATATGAGGTGACAGAGGGGAAAAACTCTGTAAGAGGGGAAGGGTTAAAATCTGACTTGGGGGACGATACAGGGTGATTCAATGGTAACAGAAGAATTGATGCGCAGCTCAGACATTACTGAAGTAAAGATATGTATATAATCCCTAGATAACTCTACCAGTTCACATACATCACTATCATTCTTTCCAATATGGATCATATGAGAGTCGGTAAACGCAAACACTAAACTACCAAATAAATTCTTCAGAGAAAGCATTGAATTTGAACCACAAGACAGTTGAGAGAGGTGGCAAAGGGCACAGACCTTCGTCTTGAGACACGACATGGTTCCCTGTCCATGGAGAAGACCAAAAGACGCATGGCAGTCCAGAGGAAGGGCTACAGACAGATGACAAGGCTGACACCTTCTTGCTCACAGGGCTATTAGTATCTATTAACCGGCAGCTAGAATTTGAAATTCGTGGTTGCACTTTGTTTTGGCTAGGCGAGAGACCCCACCTACTTTTGGGGTAAGAGAGGAACCAGCTCAGCAAACGAGCTCAATATGTTTATGCCTTCCTAACCATGTGAGGGGAGGAGGGAGGGCTTTTGACTATGTAATTACTTGTAAGTATATATAAAACTTTATTTATTATAAAAATGTCCTTTTTATATAAGCTACTTACCAAGCAATTAAATAGCTGAATCCCACATTGGAGGAGGTGGGATGCATGGATTAGCCTATCTATCCTAATACATCAAAAATTGTAATGTAACAGAAATAGAAGTATTGCTAGCATTGGTAAAAATGCTTGCTGGTTCCTTACCTGTTGAGAGAGCTGCTACAGGAAAGTACTGCCTCTGGATGGCGCTCATCTCAACATATAGCGGCGTGGCAGTATAGCCAGGAGTCGCCTACTACATTAGCAGGATTCTTTGATCGAAGGAGTGTCTGACTGCACACAAAGAATTAAAGTTGCCGCTGCCCTGGGCACAGTACTATAAAACAAAACCAGAGAATAAAAACACAGTTGCCTATTGCCAGACATTAAAAAGCACCATTACCCCACCATTAATAGATAAAACTGTTGAGCACTCCGAATACAAAGTACCCCCAGGCTCCCCTATAACTCGACACCATCAATCAAGGCAAAAAAATAGGAAGGATGAAGGAAGACTTCCTACACTCCTCCCAACACCATACCAGCAACCGAAATAAGACCCAAGGTACTGCAATTTTCATAAAGTTTCAATTTCACACAAATAATGAGATGCAAACACCGATTTGCATTTCCAAAACGTTTGAATTAGAAGTGACAGACAAATTATGTCTAAAAGCCAGGGATGTGGTTACTGCTCTTACTCCATGCGCTCTTACTTTCACTAAGGGTAACACATCCTCCTCAATCTGTGAGTGAGCCTCTAGAATAAGATCCTTCACAAAAAATGCTAAGGCATTTTTTGAAAGAGGGTGAGAAGGACTCTTTTCTGAGCACCAAAGGTTGCTCGAAGACCCACAGATCTTTTCCATTCTAAATAAATAGTATTTCAATGCCCTTTACAGGGCAAAGAGTTCTTTCTGCATCCTCCAGACCTAGAATATCTACTAAACTTTTAATAATGAATGAGTGAGGCCTGGGACTGGAAGGAGTCTCATTTTTAGCCAAGAATCCTAGGGTAAAAGAGCAAATTGCATTACCCTGAGAGAATCCAGTCTTTTTACCAAAAGAGTGTAGCTCACTCACCCTCTTGGCAGTAGTTAACACTACTAGGAACAGAGTCTTCCTAGTTAGGTCCCCAAAGAGATAGACTGCAGGGGGTTCAAAACGTGTTTGTGACAGCCACTTAGGAACCGCGTCTAGATTCCAGGCTACAAGCTCTTCTTCTTTCTTTCTGTTTGGTTGTGTCGAACGACTTGATGAGATCAGAAAGATATTTATCAGCGGAGAGATCTAAGGCCCTATGTCTAAATACAGAGCTCAACATTGCCCTGAAGCCTTTAATGGTTGAGGTAGACATATTCCCGGAAGACTTTAAGTAGAGCAGGAAATCACCTATCTCCGCTACAGATGTCTTAGAAGATGAGATGTTGTGTCTCCTGCACCAGTCACAGAAGACTGCCCACTTGGCCTGTTAAACTTTGCTTGAGGAATGTTATCTGCAAAGAGCAATAGCATCTGCAACTGTAGACAGTCTGAAGGCGGTGAAAGCCAGAGCAGACAGTCTTAGACGAAACCGCCTGAAATGTGGTTGTTTGAGTAGTTTGGGTTATTGAGGCAACAGCCTCAGAAAATCCGTGAGAAGTTCCAATAAGTCCGGGAACCATTCCTGTGCTGGCCAGAAAGAGGCTACTAGTCATCGTTACATTCCAATGATTTCGGAACTTGTATATTACTTCTCTCACCATCTTGAATAGGGGAAAGGCGTAAAGGTCTTTGTTCGACCAATCCAAAAGCATTGTGCCTGTTGCCCACACTTGCGGAACTGGCACTGGTGAACAATACAGAGGGAGACGATGGTTCTTTGGGTTGCAAACAGATTTAGAACTGGCCTTCCCCACAGTTTCCATAACTCTAGGCACACAACGGGTCCAGAGTCCATTCTGTGGGGAGAGCTTGCTTTCGGTGGCTGAGTTTGTCCGCAGACACATTGAATTTCCCCTGAATAAACCTGGTTGAGATCTGGGTTTGATTCTGATCCACCCAAATGAGCAGGGCTCTTGCTGCTTGGCAAAGGGTAAACGAATGAGTTCCCCCACTTTTTGACATAATACATTGCCTTGGTGTTGTCCGAGTGGATGGTCACTGTCTTCTTGGACACCTCCGATGCAAATGCTTGCAATCCCCAGTGAATTGCCATCAATTCTTTCACACTGATGTGCCATTTCCTCTGCTCTGAAGACCAAATGCCTGAGACTTCCTTGTCTCTCAGGAGGGCTCCCCTACCTAGGTCTGATCCGTCTGAATAAAACACTAGGTAAGGGCTCAGAGGAAGGAGCGATTTTCCTTGAGAGAGCTTGTCTCTTGATTTTCACCAAACAATGTCCTCTTTTATTTCCTTCGTTATTGGAAAAAACGAAAGAATCCAGGTATTTCTTTCTGTTCCAACTGATTTTCAGAAAGAACTGTAAGTCTCTCGTGTGTAGCCTTCCCAGGGACATGAACTGTTCCATGGACGAGAGGGTCCCCAACGGGCTCATCCAGCTGTTTGCAGAACAGGACTGAGAGAGAGAAATCTATCTATCTTCTGAAGGCACAAGTCTATCCTTCAGGGGGAGGGAAAAACCAAAAAAATCCATGAGTTTATCCTCATCCCAAAATAAGCTACCTCCTGAGAAGGAGTCAGTTGAGGATTTGGAAAGTTTATCAACCAAGAGGCCCAAATCCTGGGCGAGAAGAAGGGTCTTGTGAAGGTCCTCCACACATTTGTCCTTCAACTGGGAGTGAATGAGCCAATCGTTGAGATGCAGCGAAATGTTGACCCCATCAAATGTAACCATTTCACTATTGGAGCTAGTACACACGTGAATACCAGCGGAGCCGTGGACAGGCCGAAGCAAAGGGCTCTTAACTAGTACACCTTGTTCTGGAATACAAACCTTAAAAACCTCCTTGAGTCCTGATGAACTGGGACATGTTAGTAGGCGTTTTTCATGTCTATGGAAATCATCCAATCTTCCAGACGAATGGACATAAGGATGGACTGGGACGTCTCCGTTTTGAATTTTGTTTTCTGCACATACAAGTTCAGGGCACTCACATCCAGAACCAGTCTCCAGCTGCGCCCCCCACCCCCCAGGCCTTGGGGACTACAAACAGATGATTGTAGGCAGACTGTGGAGGAGGAGTGTCCTCGACTAGTTCAACTGCTTCTTTTTCAAGGTGCTGGCTTCTTGGGAAGACTGAAAACCTCTCGGAGCCTGCGAGTAAGACAGGCTTGTTGGTTAAGGAGAGTTTCCTCAGAAGCAGGATTAAATAACCCCTCTTTCAGAACTTGTACAATCCAGCTTTCTGGAGAGATAGATCTCATCGTGCAGGTCATTTATAAGAGGACTTTTTGATTGCCCGAGGGGTGAAATGGGAGTTTCCACGAGGTCTGGGGAAGCCTCTTTGTCTGCTTCTACCCTGAAAGGGCTGAGGTTGCACAGGAGACATTGTCCTAGAGTTGAAGGCCAGAGACTCCCTAGGGTGCCTCACTGATTGTGCGAGAAGGTACTGAGTGGAGTTTTTCTGCAGATCAGAAGCAATCTGTAGCACAGTAGCCTGACAGAATAGGTGTTTCTTGTCAAGCGAAGAGAAGAGGAGTGATAAGGTGGTCCAATTTCAAGGTCGAAAACAAAATCTTAGCTGAATTAAACACCGACCTTCTGGAGGAGTCAATCAACCCAGAGAAGTCTCCCTGGGAGGAGGCAGAAGCTCCCAGGGTTGGGGCCTCTCTAGTCGCATAAGATACGTATCTTCTCTGTGACAATCTAGACAGCGGACAACTAAAACAGGCTCTTCCCTGCTCTCTCTTGCTTGAGAGCCAGCTTTCCACTTCACGGAGAGCTTTCTTAGCTGAGGAAGACAGCACCATTTTAGGTAGCCTCGAAGAAGGAGTCGTCTGGTTGTCCATTAAGTAAGTCGAAGCCAGTGAAGCTGGAACTGCAGGCAAGAAGAAACCTGAGTAAGGAGGCATACACCAAAGGAGGGGTAACAGGATCTACATCTTCCTCTTCCTCAGAAGAAATGGGTGACAGTTACGCAATAGGCTGAGGAGCTGAGGGTATCTTCTTAATTAAGCCCAGGATATTATCCTGTTGGCATTGGATTGGCTGAAATGAAGGATCCACTACTGAAGGATCCTGCCTGCTGCACTGCAGAAGACGAAGAGAGACGTGACTGGGAGTGAATCTGCAACTGCAGGAGCAGGAGTAGGCAGCACAGAAGAAGACACAGGTGCTCTAGAAGGCTTCGAAGAAATTGGGCGCTCAGAAGTGGAAATGGACATGGGCACCAATGGACTGTCTTGTGGCAAATGGCAGATGGGTGCCAACAGATGCTCAGGAGCCGACGGGAGCATGGGCACCAACAGCCGCTCGGAAGCAGATGGGTGCTCAGCTAAGGGGTGCTCAAGAGACAAAGGTCGCACAGAAGATGACTGGCGCTCAGAAAGAGCCACACAACTAGGAGCAGCACGTTCAACAGGCAATGGAAGTTCTGGTGCCACTGGGCGCATTGGCGCCAAAGACTTCTTCCCAGAAGCCAAAGAAGATCCAGGTAATGCTGATTGTTCAGGAGCTACAGGAACAGCAGCTGGGTGCATAGGAGCTGGCGGGCACTCCGACATCACTACATGCCCAGGCAAATCCTCCAAAACTACGGATGGGCGCTTAGAAGACGACGAGGTCCTAGAAGCAGAAAAGTGCTTACGAACAGTAACACGCTTAGTAGACAGAAACTGTCCCACTAATTCCGGATGATCCTGGAAGAAACATTCCGGACTATCCCAAAAACTACATGTCGGCCGTCACTCTGGGGAATTTTCTTTAACCTTCTTAACTGGAACTGAAGGAAGCTGAGATACACCCGGGGCGCACCTCCTCAGAGGACGAGATTCTCCTTGAAAACGCCATTGGTGCCTAGGACTAGAATCACTGCTGGAAACACTAGATGCAAGACAATCCACTTCCACAGAGACACCTTTCCAGCACCGTTCCATCGTAACATGGGACGTGGCAACAGGTCCGACTGAGGGGCCGACTGCCTGTGGGCAGACCCCACCGACCTCCTTTGGGCTACCAGTTTGGCTCCTCCCAGGTTTAGGGGAGTTTGCCAGGGACCTTGGCCTAGGAGAATCGGCGGGACAGACAGCCACCTCCTCCACTAACACTTCACCATCACTTTTCACATTCACTCTGCCCATCACGACTTTAACAGAAGCACCAATTTTCTCCATTGTATTAACTAATAGCCCAAACTTAAGGTTATTCTAGATTAAAGGCTGGTAATGGGGTTGGGATTGCGATTAAGGGAGCCAGGATGTGGAGTGGTTGGTACAGACTGAGAAGAGGGATTGGGTGGAAGACAAGGAATCGGAGTTATCATTATCAAAATATTTAGCAGACACCAGACTGGCTAAAGTCTTCTTACTACTAGCTCTTGACACTGCTTTCCTCTTTTTGTCCCTGTCTAATTTGGTCAAATGACTACTCAAAGTCTTCTACATTTTACCATACCATGAAACACATTCCTCACAAGTCAATTCAGGAGAACATATTTGACCCCTGCAAGATTTACAAAGAGTCAGGGGGTCATAGCAGGCTTTAGCCAGTCGCGTACTGCAGCCTTCACTGCAATACCTAGAACTTTGAGAACCCAAATCAGACATTGCCGACAGGTCACGAGTCAAAAAAACTTCAAGATAGTCAATACTCACAAGCAAAAGTCAATATTGGTAACACTGGTCTTTTGAGAAAACTTGACACTATCTAATTGTGCTACAAAGGCTACCATAAAGAGAATACTTCACCAATGATTCCAAAGATTAAAAGAGAAAAGAAAATTCCAAAACCTGCTGCTGCCAATCACTGAAAGTGGGCGGGTTCTCTCAGCTAGCCAAAACAAAAGTAGCGCTACCACGAATTTTAAAATTCTAGCTGCCGGTTAATAGAAACTAATAGATGTGTAATTACTTGGTAAGTAGCTTATATAAAGAGAATATTTCTTAAATTACCTACTATTTTTCTCATGAACCACATATGTAGCAAAATAAGGCTGAGCAGAAGGAGATAACGAGCAATAAACCTAGGCTATCAGGTAATGGAAGAGAAGCAACTCAATAAGAAAAGGAAAAGACTGAGTAGGCTTATGGCCTGTCCTAACAAATTGTGTACATAATCTACTGGCCTCTCGCATCTTCCATACTTCACAAAATTATTGATCCTCTCATCAGATCACTTCTTATTACCTTCACAATAAGATGAAAACCCACACTCATGCCTCAACAATTAGGCTAACACACAAGTGACGACCATGCAAACCGAAACACTTGGTTTCCACAACTCTTTCCTATACAGCCTAATGCTTTCATCTCTGCTTACTGTACATGACATAATGAAAAAACTGAAAACGAGCACAATACCATACAGGGGAAAATCAGCCAGAAATAGTAAAAAATAACATTTTTATAATGCAATAAAGTTTTATATATACTTACCAAGTAATTACATAGCTATAGTTTCTTTTTTATAATGAAATAATGTTTTATATATATACTTACCAAGTAATTACATAGCTATAGTTTCTAACTAGCGTGGCAGCTTAAATTTGCGGTAGCACTTCGATTGTTTAGTGTAGGTGACCAGTCCCGCCCACTAACGGGAATACTAGGAATGACTTAGCAGATAGCCTCATTCTGTTCGTGCCTTATGTCCATCAGAGAGGAGGAGGGGGCTCTGATTTTGCTGTAATTCCAATGGTATATATAAAACTTTATTATAAAAATGTCATTTTTATATAAGTAACCTAAGAAGTAATTACACAGCTGATTCCACACTGATAGGTGGTGGGATACATGGACATATTCTACTCCAAGACATTAAGTCATGTAATGAATTTGAAATAAAAAGTTGCTAGCATTGAAAACAATTATTGTTGTTTCCTTATCAGTTAAGAGAGCTACTGCAGGAGAATACTGCCTAAGACTGGTGCTCATCCTAACTTGTAGTGGTGTGGCAGTATAGCTGTGGAGTGCCTCTACTTAAGTGGGAGCTTTGCAGTGAAGGAGTATTCCAATGGCTAGCAAAGCATCAATAGGTGCCCTTGCCCTGGGTGCAGTACCAATGTAAAAAACAACCAAACAATACAGTACTGTCACCTACATTGAAAAAAAAACACAACCTGTCCACTGAGAGTGGTGGGTGCTCCAGATACACTGTACCCCCTGGCTCCCCAGAACCCAATGCCTTACTACAAGGTGAAGGGTTAGTATTAGAAAATCCTATGCTTCCTCCTGTAATATCATGCTAGTTACTACTAATGGTCGCAAGGTACTGCAAAATTTTAACGCTGTTTTAACTTTCATTAAAAATGGTAAGAAACGAAGATCAATTATATATACTTCAAGTAGGTTGACAACAGAATGAAAGTAAGGGGCATACTTTGCCTACAAGCTAATGAGGTAGAAGCTGCTCTAACATCTTTAGCTTTCACCTGGAGTAGGCAAAATGCTTTTCTGAATCTGAGAGAAGTCTCAGAAATAAAGTTCATTTAGGATGAAGGACAATACATTCTAAATCAGAGGTCGAAATGGGTCCTTGCCAGAACACTATAGGTTATGGATGGCCCTCTGCTCTTCTGGTCTTGTTCAGGTAATACCTGAAAATTCCAACTGGACATAGGGCTCTCTATTCTTCCTCAGGCCAAGGATGTTCATTATGTTCTTGAGGGAGAAAGAATGGATCCAAGTCTTGGATAGGTCCTTGTTCTAGGCTAAAATCCAAGGGAAGACAAGGAAACTGTGTCTCCTTGGAAAAAGACCTACTCTAGAATGATGGCTTGGATCTCACGAAAACGTTTTAGCAGAAGCCAAGGTCACCAGGAAGACAGCCTTGTGGGTAAGGTCCTTTCAGAGAAGAGGAGTGTAGTAAATCAAAAGAGGGACCTGTCAGTCACTTCAATACTATGTCCAGGTTCCAGGAGACCGGATTTCCTTCCTTACTTGGACTAGTCAAAGGAATTGATGAAGCTGATTAAAAACTGAGTTAAACCTAGCTTGGCACCCCTTAATGGAGGAATATGAGATATTTTAGATCTCAGATAAAAGAGGCAATCCGCAATTCAGGTCACAGATGTCTCAAAAGGAGGGACGTAGAGTCTAAGACACCAGCGACCAAAAATCGCTCACTTATTCTGGTAGACAGAGCTAGAAGACAGACATCTGCATTGCAATAGTCCCTATAGTACATCTAGAAAAAAACCCTTCATTCTGACAAGCTACCGGACAGTCTGAGGCCCTTCCAGACAAGAGCAAGCCACCCTTGGTGGTATCTTTAAAGTGAGGTTGACGAGTAGACACAAGTTGGGGAAGGAGTCATGGAGAGTCCACCAACATCTGTGGCAGGTTCGGATCTCATTATTTCATGGGTCAGAATGGGGTTATGAGGGTCAATGTAATGTTACGATGAGCCTGAAACTTGTTCAGCACCTCCTTGACTATGTTGAAGGGTAGAAAAGACTTAGGGGCCCAAACTGGGACCGAACTTGCAGCATGGAGTCTGCTGCCCATGCTAGTCGGTCTGCCCCATAGATTCCACAGATCTTGACAGACCAGAGGATTCAAGGTCCACTCGGTAGTAAGAACAAGCTTCTGACATCAGTCTGTCTGCCAGAACTTATTAGTTGGACTGAATAAATCGAGTGACTAGAAAACCCGATTTTGACTGTCCACAGTAGAAGTTCTCTCACTGTTTGGTGGAGAGAAAATGAGAAAGAGAGACTCCTTGCTAATGCAATAAACGTTAGGGTTGTGGTCTAGTCTAAAAGGATTAACACAGTCTAAGAGTGAACTAGGGTCAAGAAGCACTAAAGCTCTAAGCGAATTGCTTTCAGCTCTCTGACGTTGATGTGAAGGCTCCTTTCTACCAGGAACACGTCCCAGAAGCTTCCTGGTTCCCCAAGCAGACTCCCCAACCTATATCAAGGCATTGAGAAGAAGTCTAAGAGTAGTCTCAGAGGATTAAGGAACTTCCCTTCCGACAGTTAGTTTGGACAGCCACCACTGTAGGTCCAACTTAAATAAGGGGCTTTGGAAAAAAACAACATTGTCCAGCTGTTTCCCTGTCCCAGTTGACTTGTGTTCAAAACCTTTGAGCATTTTTTCCTTTGAAGGGAATCGAAGAAGTCAGTCGTCCAGGAAAAACTGATGTTCATGGCCAGAAAATGAAGTCAACTGTAAGAGGAGCGAGGACCCAAGAGAAGACTTGTGCCATAAAGGCCAAAGCCTAGATCCCCAAACAGGAAGACCCTGTCTTGTAAGACGGACCTGAGATACCTTCCAAAGTCCGGACATGGACACGGAAGTAAGTAGTATCCTGCTTATCCAAGGTATCCATCCAATCGCCGTGGAGAATGGATGACAGGACTATCTGGTTCATGTCTGTCTTGAACTTTGTTCTTTGTTCGAAGAGAAAAAAAGAAGATACGGGCCATGCAGACTCGCTGACAACCCTGTGGATTGGCAAGCAACCGAGCAAACTTGCAGATCATCGTGCAGACTCACAGACAGCAGTAAGGACTAGTTGCCAACTCTGCTGATTCTTGACAGCCATGCAGACACATGGACATCCATGCAGGCTCAATTTCTTAACTGGCCTCGATAATCCTTTGTGTGGACTCAACAACACCTTGTACAGACTGAAAACATATGTGGAACTATAAGTGGCAGAAACTAAAATCTGGCACGCTTATAAAAGCCTTGAAAAATCCGTATGAGACACAAAAGCCTGGGCACGGGATAACAGTGGCCTTGTCCACAAACAGGAGTGATGAATTCTTCTGCAGCCAGACACAATTCTTTAAACAGAAAAAATAGTCTGTGAGCAGGCGCTAGGCGTTCAGCGGCAGGAGCCTAGTACTGGCTAGATAGGGTCGAGAGCTCTGGAACAGGTGTCGGGCATTTGGGGAGTTGGTGCCAGGAGCTTGGAAGTTGATTCCAGGCATTCGGGAATGGGCGCTGCTAGGGACTGCTGGTCCGAGAACTTTCTCTTCTAGCGTGAAGCCAAAGTAAGGTCTTCCAACAAAAGAACACTCAGGAGAGAAGGTATCACCATTTCAAAGGAAGTTGGACCAAGGATGAGACAGCGGGAACCACAGCAAAACTGCAGGAAGGCTGTGTGATGAAGCTAGCCTCCTCACCACTTGACAGGAAGCAGAGAACGGCAACCGTCAACTGGGTGTATGTCCAGTGGCCGTGAAGAACCAAAAAATGTTACGGTGCTTTCTGTCTGCGTTGGAAACCTCAGAACTGGATGATGAAATTGCAAAACTCTCATATAAAGCCTATCTAACTTGACTAACATCTTGGTGGACAACAGAGTCCCCAGTAGACTCACCTACTAGTGTTCCGAGTAAGAAGAAGAAAGTGGCTAGAAATTAGCGGACCGTGATTCTCTAGGCAGACGGAAAGCCCGAAAATTCCGATGTGGTCTGAGGAAGAGGTGGTGTAGGTCTGTAGGCAAAAATAACAGGGCTGATTGTGACTGTGGCTCTCACAATAGTAAAGGAGCGCCAGAGCTCTCTCTTCTTGAGATTCCAAAGAAAAGAGTGGAAATCTCTAAAAAAACATCTCAATTGTCCTTGTCCGTACAGGACAGGACTAAGAGACAATCCAAAGCAATGTCTCTCGGTATACACTTGGGAGTCTTCTATCTTCTTAGCCCATGCTCCTGCTGCCAGTCAAGAAAAAACTTTATACTTCAAAAATCTTGACAAGATCTTCGACAAAGGTCTAGTTTCATCGAAGCATCAGAGGGAGTTAACTCCAAAGACACTTTTCTTGCTCCCTTTTCAACAAAAGTCAAACTCCCAACTCCCTGAGAGACTTCTTGGAGGACGAAGAAAATGCCAGAGGTGGGAGATTTCTTCAACAAGCTCATAAATTCAGGATACAAAAGTCCCTGTCTGCAAAGGACAGCACTCCGAGACACTAACTGTCACTAATAAGGGAGCATCGTCGGCTCCTCTCAAACTCTAGGCAACGGTGGAACAAACTGAAGAGCCAAAACGCTTGTGAGCGGTCTGTATGGCGCTCAGAAGAAGGAGTCTGACACTGAAGAGTTGGCGTCTGGTGACTGGGGACTGGTGCTGGCCACTTGAAAAGCCGGAGCCAGGCATTCAATCGGAGACTAGCACTCAAGAAAGAACAACAGTGTGTTCTGAGCAAAGACAGGCACCGAGTACTAAAGAGGAACTGGCACCAGACACTAGAAGGCTGGCATCAGGCACATGAGAGCAGTTGGTGGGAGCTCTGTACGTCAGTGCTAGGTACTAAAGAGAGTACTGAGCGCCCGGGAACTGGTTTCAGGCGTTCGGGAATAGGCGCCAAGAGAACAGGAACTGGCGCCAGCCAGGTGCTAGTAGGATAGCGCCAGGCACTCAGGAAGAAATTAATTTGATGAGTGATGATAACACTACACATCAAGACACCTTTCCAGGGGCTGTCTAACACTACACATCCACCAAGAAGCCTTTCCCGTGGCTGTCTGCCGATACCTGAGAATATACTACAGGTTTGACTGAGGAGGTGACTACCCATGGGCAAACCCCCACCAACCTCCCTTGGATTTCCAGTATGCCTCCTCCCAGGTTTAGGGGAGTCTGACAGGGACCTTCACCTACGAGAGTCTAGGAGAGTCGGAGGGAAGAGAAACCATCTCCTCCACTACACATCCATCTAGACGCCTTTTCATTGGCTGTCTGTTGATACCTGGGAATGTGCAACAGGTTCGACCAAGGGGGCAACTACCTGGGGGACCTCCCATCAGCCTCCATTGGACTTTCAGTATGACTCCTCCCAGGTTTAGAAATTATGACACAACTTAGGTCCTAGGAGCATTGGTGGGCTGATAATCACCCCTCTCCATTGCAACAACACTTCACTGTTACAAGGTTAATTTTCTGTTAACCCAGACACAAGACAGCAATGTGCTTTTTTTGGGAAGGAAGTGAGGGAGCCTGGCGCAGGACAAAGTGAGTAAAAAATAGGAGGGCTAGTAACAGGAGAGAAAAAATGGATGCGAGAGCTGATGCCAGGTGAACTGGGTGCCAAGGCAAGCTAGCAGCTCAGGAGCTGGCGGGCGCTCCTGGGTGCTCGAAGCATGAGCTGGCGCCAGGTTGTAGCTGGCACCAGGTGAGCTGGAAGCCAAGTTGGCACTAAATAAAGGCGGAACACTTCATGATTTCCATGTCATCCTTGCACAGAAGCCATACTAATATTCTCTGCATTGTTCCGATTTTAGTATACGTATTGCCAAAGCAAGTACCAGAGCACAGTTCTCGGCTATCGAGAACGTCTTCTCTTCCTAAAGCTCATCACAACCAAAACATTAAGCACTACTTCTCTCCTACTACATTCCTGCCCTTACATTTTTTCAGTTCTGCAAAGGAAAGTGTGATAAGAAGTTCAGTTCTGCAAAGGAAAGTGTGATATGCACTTCAGTTCTGCAAAGGAAAGTGTGATAAGCAGATGTTTAATCTTGATTGCAAATTTGCTACAGTAGCAGAAAAATTTATGAACTTTAATTAATTTAAACATAACAAAACAAGAAAAACCTGATCCTGAAAGCTTTCAGCTTGAAGGCTACTCAAAAAAAGCAGTAATACTTAACTGAAATCCACTTATACAACAGGAAAATAATGAACAAAACCGCTGCAAGTACTTGATGTTTACATCAAGCACAGCAGAAACAATAATGAGGTTGTCTGCTAAGTCGTTCCTCGTATTCCCATTAGTGAACGGAACTGTACACTATACGATAATTGAAGTGCTACAGCGAATTTTGAATTTAAGCTGCCGCGCTAGTTACAGACTATAGCTATGTAATTACTTGGTAAGTTACTTGTATAAAATTATTACTAACAACTGATTCATAACATCCGCACCATGACATGGCATGAAGAATTTTGACTAGAACGTAAGTACTGTATTCCAATGCCACCTGGGGGGAACAGGTGATTGCAGAGACAATCCTAATTAGGTTGTAAGAATTATTTATTTATTTTGAATGTGATCACCTAATATTTTGAAGATATAAGCTAACTTTAACAGCAGGTAAGATTCAACCCAAATAATATTCGTTTTTTTTAGCAACTAAAAAACTATTCTCCTAATTCTTTCACTGTTATGCTCAATCAGCTGATTCTGAGAACATATACATTACTAAATTCAAATAGATGATAATTTTTTTATACAAATTACCATTACGATGTAACATGATAATAATACAGTATAAATTGGTTCAGTCAGTACAATAGCAAATTTTTCAAGTAATTTGTATTTTTCCTAACATGCAAACCTGCAGGTCTTTACATAGTGATTTAGCTTGCTAACACAAGCTTGAATGGCCGTTCAACCTTCAGACAAGGTTGTTAAATACTGAGGGTAGGGGGTAGCTTCACCCACTCGTCGGTGCACACTTCACTTTGCCTTTCGGCCCAAGTACCAGAATGAGGGGTGGCTGAAGTGGGCCATAAATGTAAAGACCTTCAGGTTTGTATGTTAGGGAAAATGCAAATTACAGTACTTTAAAAATTTGCAGTTTATTCCTACACAAATACAAACCTTCGGTCTTTACATAGGAGACTTACCCATTGGAGGGCGGAGTCTGGAAAAATCTCTGAACTTGGTTGTTCCCAACTGGGAATACCTTCCTGGTCTTGAGGAGGTGAGGATGGGATCCCACACCTCTAGCCTGTCGAACATATGGGAAGTTACAACTGCTAGACTTCTGGGCATGAAGTAGCGAGTTTGCATCATTACTTCAGTAGAGGCTTGGATGAACCCATAGTGTAGGAGACAATAAAACTGCTAATACAAAACCAATAGGTTTGCTTCATTGTCAATCCCTCTCTCCCCTTGCCTTGAGAGAGGGTAGAAATGCACCTAACAATTTACACAGGATGAAAGACAGGGTGCTCCTGTTATATAGACTCACCTGCATGACTCGCCAGTCCAGCGAGTGATGGCTTGCTACCTGCCTCTCTGCTGTACAAGAGAGAAAGACAAAAGAGAAAAGGGAGGAGACCAGTCACTCACACACATTCTCTCCTGCTTACCAATAGCCTTAGACGAGATGCTACGTGTCCCCTCAGGGGAGCCAGATGAACTACACACCTTGTTGAGCAGCCACCACAGAGTCCAAGGAAATGTGTCTAGTGACTTGTGGGCAACATCACAAAGGTAAAACAATGTGAATGAAGTTTGGCGAGACCACTCCCCCACTTTTAATACCTGTTGAACCAACAAGTTCTTCTGGAATGAGAGAGTTGGGGCGATACGCCTAACCTCATGAGCTCTCACCCAGACCATGCTCCCATCCACCTCATGAGCTCTCGCCCAGACCATGCTCCCATCTACCTCATGAGCTCTTGCCCAGACCATGCTCCCTTCTACCTCATCAGATGAAGAGTACACCCACTTGTTTGTCTCATGAAGCCATAAAGATATCATGTTCTCGGACACCTCTTTCTTGGTCAAGCCAGTACTAACAAAGAGGTATCACCACTCAGGCCTGAGAAGCCAAGCTCACTTAAAGTAGTAACGCAGCACCCTAGCTGGGCAAAGTTGCATCTCAACTTGATCACCACCTACAAAGTCCTCTAGGGAGGTGATCAAAAATTACTTGAATCTAGTGTCTGGGAGCAAAGATGAAGGACAACAGGTGACCAAGAATGACTTGCCACTGTCAAGAAGGTTGTTCCTGTTGCGACAGGAGCTTCTGCACTTCCTCTCTGAACCTGCTGATATGCGAGTCTGCAGGGAACAATCTCACTGCTGCTGTATCTATCAGCATGCTCAGATATTTTACCCTTTGCTTGGGCATGAGATCCAACTTCTGAAGTTGATCACTAATCCTACATCATAACACAATTCAAGAAGACGATCCCTGTCCTGAAGCAAGTGCGGAAAACAGCTCACAAGGACCAGCCAATCGTCCAAGTACCTCAACAGATGTATCCCATGCGAATGGGCCCTGAATTGGAACACCATTTTCCCAAGGGTAAAGAGGAAGTACAGGTACTTGAGAGAAGATCAATGGATGGGTATTTGATAACACTCATCCTTCAAGTCCACTGAAAACATGAAGTCGTCCTCTCTGATGGAATCAAGTACAGATCGTACCATTTCCATCTTGAACTGGGTCTGGTGAATGAACCGGTTCAGGGGAGGGAGGTCAATGACTGGTCCCCAGCCGCCTATCACCTTCTCCACCAGGAACAGATGGCTGTAAAACCCCAGAGACTGAGCTTTCATGACTTTAACAGTGCCACTCTTGAGCATCGCATTCACCTCTTCCCATAGAGCAATGTCCTTCTGCAAGCCGGGAACATACATCTGGAAGTGGACCAGATCAAGGGTGAGGGGTGGCAGAGACTTAAAGGGTAGTAGAAAGCCTACCCAAAGGCCATCCACTACCCAGGTCTCCACTCTGTATCGCTGTCACGTTGCCCAATGGCTCGACAGGCAACCCCCCATCATCGGCAGCAAGTAGGGTGGAACACCGGCCCTAGTGTTCTCCACCCTTCTTCTTGCCCTTGGCCCCCTTCCTGGCATGGGAGGGGGCTGAAAGTGTTGCAACTGCACACCTTTTGCTACAGGGGCAGAAGGAAACTGGGTACCTCTACAAGGGGCCGAGGAAACCTGTGACTTCCTCTGACCCAAAGAGCAGGAGCCAGCCTGACCCGAGGCAGTGCCATTCAAAGACCCGGAGGTCTTTGTCACTACTTGGTTAACAAGGTTGTCATTGTTCTCAACATGTACCCTGTCCACCACACCCTCCACCTCTCCTCTAGCAAATCGGGAGGTAGCTCTCAGTATCAATCTATTCCTTAGTGCCAGTGCCAACTCGGAGCTGATGAACCTGGAGATTTGAGACAACACCGTATCCTGCCTCTTTAGAACCATTCGCCCTTAGGTATGCTGTTTGGTGGGCTAGGTAGGTGATGGCCTACCTCCAGACAACATCAGTCTCCGAAAAGTGGTGTCTTCCATGGGTGTACGTGAACCTGAAGAAGATGCAATCTTGCCCACCAACAGTGAACACAGATCAATCCAAGAGACTGTCTGGAACGTTGCTATGGCAGTTGATCCCAGTGCCACTGCCTCTGTTTGTGAGAGAGAGAGAGAGAGAGAGAGAGACGGCCTCCGCACGAAGACGTTCAGGCGACAGACCAGGACACAGATGAGTCCAGTCTGGGTCAACCTGTTTGGTCAGCAATGGGCTCTCCAAAGGAACACAGTATCTCCTCTAGTGAGCTAGAGGCGGAGGAAGTGTCTGCATTGAGCGGCAATACCTAAGTAAATTCTTCTGCCCATAAACTAGAGAATTCACCTGGTCCAGGTACCCTTCATCAAGTCTCACTCAAGGCAAGGCCATCGAAACCCTGGGTTGCTTCTGGGGTCCCCAAAAGGACTCAATGGCTAAAGAATGGTCTTCAGGACAAGCCAAGGTTTTTTCCTCAATATCGTTATACTGCCATATCAGACTAACGATCTCCATAAAATGCCTCTGTAATTCAGAGGTATCCGAGTCCTGGGGTGTAGGACTCTTAGGTCCATCCAAGTCACAGTCCTCCTGAATCACTCCCTCCACAGGAAAGGGATGAACACCAGAGCCCCCTGAGATCCCTTGACCACTTGCGTGTACGACCTGTCCAGACTGAGGACCAAACCCAGAACTTATGCTTCCTTGGAAGGGCTGGGATGGGAATGAGAACAGTCCCAGTCCTGAGCCCTAGGCCTCTCTGGCTCCCGGCTCCCAGAAAAATCCCAAGGAGATGGAGGGATCAGGTGAGGATCATGAGCACCCTTGCCCAGCCTGCCAGAGGCTGAAGTGCCAACAGGTGAGTGTGGCCGTGGGCAGTCGTCAACCTGAAGTGATGACGTCCGCTCATGCGAAAGTGAGCAGGGGTTGTCCCATGACCATGCTCCAGTCTTCTTAGAAGCCAGAGCTTCCACAGTTAAAAAGACTGAAAGAAGGACCTTCTCTTGCCTTGCCAGAGACCCGGTAACCCTCTGAGGGAGAGGGCTGTCTGCTGGAAGCACTACAAGACTTCTTGCAGGCGGGCAAGGAAGCCTTCTTTTTCCTCCACTTGCTAGTTTTGGAAGAAGGGGAGGAGGTGACAGTACTTGATGATGAAGACAAAGACAACGATGACGACTTCCTTCGCCTGTTCTTCGACTTCTTGTCGAGGGCGGCTTTAGACAGCACAGTGTGGAGGAGGATGTCACCAAGCAATGAAGCTGAAGGTAACAACTGGGGGGCACATTACCGAAAGAATGTGCAGCGATACTACAGCCATAGTGGTTGCCCTCGAGCCAATGGATACCGTAACTGCAGAAGTCATTATGGTTACAGAAGGAGCAGTAACAGGAAGGTCTTGCACAGTCTTCAAGTGGTGAATTAGAACAGACACACTCAGCTCTCCCGAGACCTAGGGAGGTCAACAACTCCCTTTATCCCTCAGGCTCCACAGCATCTGCAACAAAGGTTGGGTTAGAGGAGAGTCTTCCCCCACCCTGAGAAGGAGCATCCTCCTGAGAACAATTCCTCCGAGAGAACCAAAACTGCTGGAGAGGAATCAGGCTGGTCATCTTCCCCGCTTTGGTGATCCTCCACTGACGAAGCAGCAGGAGTCAGCGAAGGGGAAATCACTCCCTTAGCAGTGATAAAAAAAGGTGGAAGTTCGACTGGGGACAACCAGGAACCGGAGAGAATTCTGGTGTCACCGGCAGAGTATTGTAATCCAATGACACTGAAGAAGCCTTCTTCTCTCTCTTCCTTTTCTTGGCAAACCTCACCCATAGTTCAGAAGGCCAGACACGACACTCCGAAAAAGGACTTGATTGATTACAGTCATGACCACAGCATGACACACAAAGTGTGAGGATCAATCTCAAATGACAGGAGAAACTGATTACAACGTTTGTCTTTCCCTGGGCAGCACCTAAGGGTTATCAGTTTCCTCTCAGGAGCAGGCAGTTGAAAATTAGGGGTTTGCATACAGAATAATTTCACAGAATGTACAAGCAGGCAAACAGGAATACAAAAAGCATGAAAGCAAACAGCAGTCAGGCAGAGAGTGCAGCAAACATCTTCACTTGATGGCAGCCAAAAGCAAGGTGGGAAGGGATTTCCCCTACCGCCGGTGGTTAACGACCTTGTCTGAAAGTTGAATGGTCATTCCAGCTCGTATTTGCAAGCTAAATTCCTATGTAAAGTCCTTCAGGTTTGCATTTGTATAGGAACAAATATCAGTTTCATTACCATTACCTTTTATCTTAAATACAGCTGTAATAGCCTATCTGACTTATGCAAATGGATACTGTGAGTGTAATACCTAGGCTAGCCTACGTCAATAATTCACACACTGATTTTGAATCTTGTGCATGGTAATAAAACAGAGTAACAACTGATAAGAAACTTGGTGTATAAAAATACACTAATGGTCATAAAACCTTGGTAGGTTGTGGGTAAACACAGGTAAGCTACCTACCTACTGAAGGGGTTGCATTTTTTTTCAAGTTTATTTATACAGTATATTTTGTTACAAAAATGAGGAAAAAAGAGAGATAACTGCTTTATGCATTGCATTTTTTCAAAGTTTATTTATGCAGTATATTTTGTTACAAATACGGGGAAAAAAGAGAGATAATTGCTTTATGCATTGCATTTTTTTTCAAAGTTTATTTATGCAGTATATTTTGTTACAAATACGGGGAAAAAAGAGAGATAATTGCTTTATGCATAAAGTTTTCAGTTTAAAGTGTGATGGTTGTTGTTTATAAAAATATATACTGAGTGTTTACAGTTATGTGGCAATGACAAGGTTAGATGAAGGGTATGGAGCTACCCTTCAACAACCCTGGATTTTTTTACTTGCCCTTATCCAGATTTCACCATTATCTGACGGGCCCTTAGCTCTATTAGTCTGGATAATTAAAAGCATTACTTTATATATATATATATATATATATATATATATATATATATATATATATATATATATATATATATATATATATATATATATATATATATATATATATATATATATAATATATATATATATATATATATATATATATAGTCATAATTTTATATATATATATATATATATAGATATATATATATACTAGGATGATACTGCAGAATGCTATATATATATATATTATATATATATATATATATATATATATATATATATATATATATATATATATATATATATATATATATATATATAATATATATATATATATATATATATATATATATATATATATATATATATAATATATATAGTCATAATTTTAAAGCTGGGGTCTTGCTAGATCAATGGGGTATACTAGGATGATACACCTGAGTACCATAAGAAAATCTGGACTCTGGCCTTGGGAAAATTTACAACAACAAATATGCCTGAGAGGCTACTTCAAAGAAGTGATTAGATAAACCTGAGGTTTAACTTAATTCATTATATATTTACAAAAACACATAGAAAAGAATGATTGCGTAATTCTGGGGTAATGGAGGCGAAAACACATGAAGAGAATTTCCTGGAGGGGGCAGATTTGGGATCCTGCGTCAAAGTTGTTGATAAAGAAGCAGCGAGGGGCGCTACGCACATGAAGTGACACAGTTCCACAGATGGGTAGTAATATCCTGCAATCAAACACTTAAGTTCTTAACTGGGACTAATACTGTAATGAGGAATGCGATTTAATCGCATGGAAGATGCCTATACTGAACTCGATTCCCGTGAGCTCGAACATCGAGCGATTACATTGCTCTTCTCGTAAATGCTCTGCAAATTAAACAGCACAAAATATAAGCAATACAGGTCTCACTGTAATTATATCACACTATGAAAGGAAAGGAAACACAGTTGGAGAATAACAAGAAACGTGGCTGACAAAAAACCTTAAATCCTGGTACTTTACCTTCCTCTTTTTAGAGCTGAAGTTCTTATGAGGGCCAGCGAAGGAGCGAATTAATTCACATCAAAAGTTACTTTTTACTGCAGCCACGTGTCTGAAACATGGCAGTGGATAGAGCAAGGGACGAAGCTCTGGAGTCTGTGGCGCCGCCAACAATTCTGAGGGAGGGCGTCTCGTCCAGGGCTCTTTTATAGTGTCAGAAGTTACAGATCTTCTTCCTAGATGGTGTTGTGATCACTCTGCCCACGTGGGAACTGTGGGCTGCATGGTTTCAAATTCAAAATGGTGGAACGCACATGGTCCTCCTGCCAGCTGGCCTGTGTCGGGCGACAGTTAGCTCTTGGCAAGGGTACGCACCTGGAATTAGGAGATTTCCAACAGCACGTTAGACAAGAAGGGATTTAAAGGTGTTTCCCACCCCAAAAAGGAAGTGGGGAGAGGTTTTAGGGGCGAATATGTCACAGTGAATCATACTAAATTTGCCTTATTTAATTACTTAGTCCTTTTACTTTAAATTTAGTGCAAAAGAACGTGGCGTAGGAGGGAATATTCTTAATTAATATATATATATATATATATATATATATTATATATATATATATATATATATATATATATATATATACAGGCGTGTCCCCCGGTTCGACGGTTCCGGCTTACGACGTTCGAGTTACGACGGTTTTTCAGATATATTCATTAAAAAATCCAGGCCGGCTTATGACGCTTGTTTCGAGTTTACTTAATACGCTTCACGACGCGCAGCCTGTTCACGACGCTTTTCAATTACGTATATTTATAAAAATCCCGTTTCTGGTTTAACAGTAATCATCAAAAATCAGTTTCTGGTTACAATTATTAAAATACATTGCGTTGCTATGACTTTTTCGGCGTTTTTACGCTTTGTAAGCGGAACTAGTTTCGTGAGCGTAGCAGCGCTCTGTATGTAACTGCATTGGTACTGTACAGTAGTTGACCGGACAACGACCTTCCTGGGTCGATCACGCAGGCCGCACGTAACAACAACCCTTTCCTCACTCACGTGTTTTGCCTCCGCAGAGTTGGGTACGTTGCCTCATTGTTGCTTTTCTTTAGCTGCAGTTTTTCGTGAATTGTGCCTTCACTATGGCCCAAAACGTAGAATTTATCATCTGATGCTAGTGCATCCAAGAAGCCGAGGAAGAGCATCACCATGGAAGCAAGGCACGACGTAATTAAGTTGCGTTCGGAGAAGGGTGAAGTAACACCGAGATAGGCCGTGCTTTTTGGGCCTTAGCAGAACGACGGTTGTTACCATAGTGAAGGACACAGCGTGTTCGAAACATAAAAAGACACTGCCAATGAAGGCAACGGTGATTAACGTGAAGCAACGTAGCCAGAACGTAGTGGAGATGGAGAAGTTATTGTTGATCTGGCTGGAAGACCAGAACCAACGGCTGTCTCCAGTGAGCCTGGAGTGTGATTCAAGAGAAGGTTAGGGAGCCACATGCAGTGGTGAAGAAAGGGGAAGGCAGTGCTAGTGAAGAATTTTCCCCAGTAGGGGTTGGTTTAACTGCTTCAAAGGCTCGTGCAAATTTGCACAATGTGAAGTTACAATGATAGCTTGCGCTGATGACGAAAGCAGCAGAAAGTTTCCTAGTGGTTTGGCTGAGATAATTAGGGAAGGTGGTTACACTGCTGACCAGGTATTTAATGTAGATGAGACAGGGTTATTTTGGAAAAGAATGCCAAATCGTACATACATTTCCAAGGAGAGAGAGGTCAGCACCAGGCCATAAAGCTGTAAGGAGAGGCTGACTTTACTCTTTGGGGCCAATGCTAGTGGCGATTTGAAGCTTAAGCCCTTGCTAGTGTGCCTTGGCAGAAAATCCCAGGGCTTTTAAGGGCATTTTTCAAGAGTCAACTCCCCGTCATTTGGAAGTCAATATTAAGAAAGCAGGTTACCTTTGATGGTCTTTGAGGACTGGTTCAATGACCACTTTATTGCCCCACCCAGTGGAAAGGTATTGTGCCTCGAAGGGTCTGCCCAAGGTCCTGCTTATTCTTAGACAATGCCCCTGGTCACCTGGCTAATCTTAGTAATATGAACCTAATGTGAAGGGGTGGTGTATCTACCACCAAATACTACATCCCTCATACAGCCGATGGACCAGGAGTCATTGCTAACTTCAAGGGGCATACTACCTGAGGAGTGACAATACGCTGCTTTTTCACGGGCCGTTGAAGGTAACAAGGAGTTGACTCCTGAAAGATTTTTGGAAGGGCTACAACATTGCAGATGCTGTGACGAACATCGCACGTGCTTGGGACGAAGTAAAGGTGTCGACTCTGAATGGTGCGTGGAAGAAACTGTGTCCGCAGTTTCAGAATAGTTTAAGGGTTTTGAGCAGGCAGAAGATGTTGAGGCTGTGACAAAGAAAATTGTTGGGCTAAGCAAGAGGCTGAAACTGGACTTGGAAGCTGAGGATGTCACTGAGCTGGCATCCCACGGAGAGGAATTGTCATCGAGGACCTCATTGAGCTGGAGAAGCAGATGATCGAGGAGGAGGAAGAGGCACCACAACCAAGGTCAAGGAATTAACAATCAAGGGCTTGACAGAGGGTTTTTGCTCACCGGGGAGAAATGTTTGGCAGCATTTGGTGAGGACCCTAACATTGCCAGGTTTGAGAGGATTCAGAGGAATGCTGGATCTTACTACGTGCTACAGGGAGGCGCTGAAGGAGAAGCAGCTGAAGAAGAAAGTGCAGTCTAGGGCTAGACTCTTTCTTCGCTGAAGAGTCTTCAGCACCACCTGCCACTCCTAGTCTAGGTAAGGATTTCTCAACTTTATTTTTATTAACTGCTGTAATATAAATTGTTATAACTTGTAATAATATTTATAAAAATGTTACTGTAATTTATATTTACATACTGTAGATACACAGCATAAATCTCCAATAAATTTTATCATTTGTATCATTGCAGAAGTGACTCCTAATCCAGATTCCCCAGAACCTCTACCTGGCTATGAAATCAGAACCTAGAGCCTGAACCTGTACCTGCAGTAACACTCCCAGCAGCTTTTCCAGCTCTATCAGGTAAGGAATTCCTAAGTGTTTAATTTTATAATTTTCATGCATGAAATCATTTGTAATACAGTACTGTACATATGGTACAAATTTTATATTTACTATCGCATAACCTAATTTTATTTCATTATGTGCCATTCCAGATCTCTTTGTAGTGATGACAGTCCTGGACTTCCTGAAGAATTTCCAGGGTTTTAGTTACGGGACCTCCTGTCTCCTCTCCAACTTCACCAGGTAAGGAATTTTAATGTTTTTTTTAATGTTTTATAAATTTTTATAATATGTTAAAAAGTGTACTGCACTTCACCCACTGTACAGTACACTATTGTTTTTAGTATTTGCTGTAACTTTACATAATCATTATCATTCCAGATCCACATGTTACAGCTCCTCCTGGCCCAACTCAGCTGACCTTTATCCTCTCCAGCCCCCATCAGGTAAGATTTCATTTTTTTTCTTTCAAATCACTTTATAAAACTGTATACAGTACAGTAGCTTTTGCATACATACCTGTGTGGTAATTTCTATCTTTTATCATTCCACAAATGACAGGTGTCCCCTGCTCAACTCCAAATTCACCTGCACCTTCAGTAGCACCTGCACCCATTTCATGTCCACCAGGTAAGGAATTCTTCACTTTTTAGAAATTCTATTAGCCTACATTGTTTTAAATTGTGTTATTATACTTATACAGTACAGTACAGTACTGCTGTGTACAGTATCATTTCTATCTTTTTCACAGACTCCCAAGCACCTGCAGATGCTACACCATAGCCCCCCCTGTTCTCATCTACCATATGCCCATCCCAGTAAGCAAGCCAACCACTAGAATTTGGTAAGAACACTTTCTGTTTTATAAATTGTTATACATTTTATAAAATTAGTGTACTGTTTATGAAATCCACAGAAGTATCTTTTATTCTAATCTTTATCATGTACATACATTATCATTCCAGACTGACATGCACCTTTAACCTGACTCCCTACTGAACTGTACAAAACCTTCCTCATGTAGCCTACATCTTTCAAATCACTCAAGGTATTGAATTCTTCACTGCTTTTAATGTTATAAATGGTCATATGTACAGTACATTTGATAAATATAAAGTAACGTCTTCATTCTAATATTCCAGACTTCAAAGACACCTTTACTTCTAGAGCTCCCTCATCCTCGCCTCCATCTTCTAAAAATCACTGAAATTAGGTAAGGCATTCATATTTTTATTTTGTACTGTTGAACATAGGTTTGTGAAATACCTGAACTGATACAGAACAGTGTAACACATACAGTACAAACTCTGCAGCAATTTTATCCTTATCATTGCAGGCTCCCACGCATTACAATCTCCATCTCCCCAACCTAGCCTGCGGTTGTAACAGCTTTGACAATCACTGAATGAGGTAAGGAATTCCTAACTATATAATTTTTATATATTTATTATTCTATCAAAAATACTGACTGTTCTTGTATTTATACAGTACAGTACTGTACTTTTGTTGCATGCAGGACTACTGTACAGTATTATACGCATACATTACTAATACTAAATTTTTACATCTCCAGAATCCCTCTGAATCATGAGGCCACACCATTTTTCCAGGGTTAAGAAGCACGGGGTTTAAAATAAAAGTAAGGAATTCACTTTTTTTTTATATTTATAAAACTTTTGGTATAAATTACAGTACAGTACAGTGTACTGTACACCTGTGTTACTGTATAACATGTTGTATTTACTTTTTTGCAGTATATGTACAGTACTTATACTTTACTGCATACAGGATTTACTGTACAGTACCACTTTGTAGTAAATTGTAAATTTTTATACTCCAGAACCACCAGTTTTGATACACACACATCAAAATGTAGGTAAAACATCAAGAAAACAACATGCAGTATACCCAAAGGATTAAAAGTAAGGCTTTCATAACTTTTGTTTAATTTTTATACACTTTTCATGTCAGATGCCATCGCTTCGCTATTACGACGATTTTCGGTTACGACGCGCAAGAACGGAACCACCGTCGTAAACTGACTGCCGTATATATATATATATATATATATATATATATATATATATATATATATATATATATATATATATTGTCAAGGATTTATCCCTTCTCATTTTGCCACTCAGTGCATCATTATTCTTGTAATGCAGTTCTCCTTTCATTTGACTATTGGGACAGAGAAAGCATGGTGGGCGAGGGAGAAGCAAGCATATTTCGAACCACAGAATAGCAGTTATCGCCAGTTTTTACTAATGTAGGAATCACCTACCCCCACTCACCTGATCTGGGGCAAACAATTTAGACCCCCTTTTCACCCCCATCACGTGATGTGGGAGTAATTAGGTACTGCAAACTTAAGGGGCATAGTGGGGTTATTGACAGGTAGGACCTAACCTCTAAGTACTTAACCTAATGATCCTTTCCTCCGCTCTTTTAGCTGGCTGTATGACTTTGCAGGCTGGGGTAGGCCTAAATTTTGGACAGACAAGCCCTGCCGGCCGCATTCACGGAGATGGGGTCAGAGGCCTCCGATATCCAGTCGAAGACGCTGCGGTTGTGTTCCTTCCGCCCACGCTGGGTGAAAGCTACCTTCGATAAACGGCTGAATCGATTGTGTGTTTTGGCACCAACAACTGTAGATCAGGTTCATGAATCGCATGTAGTCAGTAAGCCAGCCCTTTCCTCCCCTTGAAATCCCTTGATTTTTTCCATTCCTTTAAACTTCAATTCCTTTCTCCACAAAAGTCTTTCCCTTTGTTGTCATCCTGCTTCGGCAACCCATAACTCATCCAATGACTTGCCTTTGAAATCAACATAAATGATTCAGTGACAAGCATCCCAATATCCCTTCCCAGTGCAAATTAAGGCAAATTAGTCTAAGTGATATAAGTGTTTAGCTTTCCCCTTTGTGTGACGGCGCAGCACGAAACTTGTTTCAAAAGCCCAATCCATCACGATTCCAAGATTGTGATTAAGTGATTTCTTATATGTATCATCTGGGCTACGTAATGTTTAGAATTTAAGAACGTGCATTTGTGTAATACTTTTATGGAGAGATTTCATTTCCCTGCTGTGTGGTATTAACCCCTGACCTCTCTTACAGGAGTCCTGTCCTGCCCAGTATGTAATCATATGCCCTTTTTCATGACTGCCATCCACCTTTCGTAACCATTCCTGATCGCAGCCTGAAAGCGGCAATCCCGTTGCTACAAGTACATCATCGTAATTAACAGATTCCATTATCCTGGAGCTCACCCCTTTCAAAGAATAACCATCAGAGACACTTTAATGTAATTTTAACCTAACCGAGTTATTGTTATAACGGGGATGATTGTACCTTGGCCCCTTCATATTTACATTGCGTATTTTCCAATTACTGCATTATTGCTCTACTGTATATAATTTATGTGCCTGTACATTGGTTACATGATACATTCTTTTTCTCTCTTGCATATTTGCCCCAGTCTCTGTAAATAACCCCTTTTAATTGTAAAAGAAGTCTAATTCCAAATGGCAACCTTAATCATGTAGCCTACTTAATCCAGGAAAAATCTAAGGTGAGTTTCCAGTAGCTTCTTTTTGTTTATAAACTCAGGCCCTCTTGGTTCTTTGGCAGTCAATTATAATAAATCGTTCCAATTTCTCTCCCTCAAGCAAGGTAATATATATTTATATATATATATATATATATATATATATATATATATATATATATATATATATATATATATATATATATATAAATATATATATGTATGTATATATATATATATATATATATATGTTATATATATACATATGTATAAATATAAAATACATATATATATATATATATATATATATATATATATATATATATATATATATATATATATATATATATAATATATATATATATAATGTATATGTATATATATATAGTGATTAAAAAGGAAAGAGAAACAATGGAGAGCTGCTCCAGTACTCCAGTTTCTTTTTCCTTCATGGATTTGTCTTTATTTACATATTCATCACGTTCCATATACAGTATATTAGTACCCTTAGTAGGCTCAAAAGTAGGGTTAATATGAAAACCATACTAAAATTTACTGCAATTTTAACATTATTGAGATATTTACTAACGAATATTGCTACCCACTAAGCCTTTTTCTAAGCTTTTTTTATTTATGTTTCTAATACATGCAAATGGGGCTCTATTCAGATTTTTTGTTCCAGTGCATTATAGGTAATAATGGGTACAAAGAAATTTTTTCTTGGATATTTTTTAGGCACAAGGGTTTTAGTGTGCATTTTGAACATTTCTGATGTTTATATCAGTAACATATTAGTAGTTATAATGGTACTGTACCCCTTTTTTCCTGACTATCATGGGACCACAGTGGGGAACTTGATTGTTGGTCGGAGAAAAATATAATTCAAGTGAAACAAGGATATACTCTGACATCCCCCACCATACTTTGCAAGTTCTGATTCTTATTAAGGTAATGTTGAATGTACTTTTTCAAAGTGACACCATACTGACCTGTGTCATGTTCAGTAGGTGAGAGATTTGAAGTTTAGTGCCCCCAGCCATATAAGGGCCCAGCACCATCGGTTAGCTTAGATTAAATGTGATTAGGTTGCAACCCTATTTTTTATTAACTTACAATGCCCCTGGTTAGGCTATGTGGAGAGGAGCACCCAGAGATAAAGATAAGCATCCTAGGTTAGGTATGGTGAGGTTGGGTTAGGCTGCAACCCCAATGCTTAGTATAATTTACAATGCCCTTGGTTCAGTTGGGAAGGGTTGAGAGGCATCACCGCCCACCAACACCAAGGTAAGGACAAGGTGCCCTAGGTTTGGTGGTACCACTTTATTTCACTTGCTTTGCATCCCCCACTAATGCCTGGTTTCCCATTGTGGTGCCCAGCAAAAATAATTAAAGTAATTTGCTACCAAAATGAATGTTAGAAACATTCAAAACACATCCTAGAACACTGGAAAATCATATTTTCAATTTCATAATAAAATTAAGCCTATGGTTTAAAGAAAAAATTTCCCATTTCTTTTTCCAGCAAGCTGTTTCTCATTACAGGGAGCGGCTCCAACAATGGTCAAAATGTCAAGCATGGCCACATTACCACTTCCAATGGCTGAACTGCATATGAAACTCCTTGATCAGAAAACTTCCACATCGGTTGTATTAGCCTAGGCTATAGCCTGGTCCATATGTCCAACCTCCCTACACTATGAGGCACGCACCTCTATGATTCATGAGCTCTCTCTAGGAGAGCTGTTAACCAGCTCAGTGGTCTGGTTAAACTAAGATATACTTTTTAACTGGACGTTGACACCCTTCCTGACACTTCTCCCACAACATTTAGGTTATCCACATCCTCCGAAGTCTTCCTCTTGACCCTGAGTTATATACTATTCTCCAAACCATTGTTCTTCACGCGTTTCACGTAAGCGACCGGTAAAACTGGTGAGAACTACCGCCTCCTAGTTCCCGTCAGTCGTCGACCGGGATATTTAGGCCTACTGCCTTTTTCTGTTTTCGTTATCATTATCTTTGTTTTTGTTTATGATTCTGTCCTTTGCTTATGTTTCTGACATTTATTGTCTTTTGTTTACGTTTTACATTCATCCCAAGGGGCGGGTGCTTGCCTAAACACAGCGCCCTTATTGTACATAGGCTAAACAGGTTGTTACTAAACCAGAGGGGCGCAGTAGCAGCCTTCACGGTTATTTTTCGGAAGACTCCAGCCACCTCCCATATTATAATTTATATTTTTCTTGGATAAAACACATCAAAACAAAAAATTTCATCTCAATACATGACCTTCGCAAATGCGTAATAACAGAGAAAAATAATTAATCAAATTACGACTTATAAGGTAAGACAAAACCGGCCCCCAACCCCACCCTCCATAGCTAATACGGCAGAATTGTAACCAGTAAACACCCCTAGGTTACGCCAGGTTGATATTTTTGGGTCCCTTTAGTGCCCTATCATTTCCTGGCTATTTTTGTATGAAAAACCCAAAATGGTTTTTCATGCAAAAATGGCTAGCTGAACCTTCCTAAATGGCTGGCTAGAGTCGTCCGAAAATTTCTGTGCTCATTTTTACCTCACATTATATATATATATATATATATATATATATATATATATATATATATATATATATATATATATATATATATATATATATATATATATATATATATGTATATATATATATATATATATATATATATATATATATATATATATATATATATATATATATATATAATATATATATAATATATATAATAATATATATATATATATATATATATATATATATATTATATAATGTGAGTAAAATAATGTCTGCAAAGCTTCAACTAACTCCTCTGTGCAAGAGCATTCTTACAATAGCTTAGCCTAGGCCTACTCCAAGATTGTTACTTACAATTCTGCTACGGGAAACATTAAAGATGTCACAGGAGGCCTACATTGGATATTTTACGGCATTCACTACACTTGGAAACTAATTCACACATACAAACACGAGATTGGTTAAGTAAATTTATCGTAATGAGTCTTTACGCTCTAGCTCACTGCCAGTATTATTTTCTTTCAGGCTTCAAATTACACTGGCACAGTCTTGACTCTTGAGTCAAATGAACATCCAACAAACAACATTACCAGTTCATAAAATTCATTCAAGTCAACCGAGCGTTTAAAAATGGAAAATTCAATTATTTTAGAACGATATATGACTTATCCAATCCAAAGCGGAGTGTATATACACAAAATCTTTGGAGTTTGTTTTAGTTTTTTGGTGATTCCGCTCAGTACAGAAGAGTCCCTCCGACCCCCCAGCTGGCTGCAGCAGCTGTCTTCTGTCAAAGCAGTGTTGATTGACAGCTGTCATTTGTGTTGATTTTGTGTGTGATTTGATTCGTGTTGATTGAGTTGTTTGTTTCATATTTCGGTTGCGTAAGACGTTTCCATTTGGCGGGTGTGTTAGCTTAGCATTGTGAGCGGTAAGTACTGAACAGTTTCATGATTTATTGTGTTGTAATAGGTCCAAAGGGCAACCTCCATGGCAGTCTTCTCTGCCGCTTTCCTATTCATGGGAACCCATCGTCACTCATTGATCATTGTGTTACCGAGATTGTTTTTCTGTGTCACTGGTCATGCAATTTGAATATGTTTTGTTGTTTTTTATGTATAAATATATTATACAAATGTATAGTACACGAGACGTGTTCAACCAATTACGGCATATGTAGGCGTAGACCTATGGTGGGATTTGGTTTACTTTAGATTACAGGTAGCATGAGCCATAAATTGTAGTATATGTCGGTATGATCTGTAGGTAACATTAATTAGTGAAGGATGTTAGAAAAAAAAACTGCTACAGATAATTTATGACCATTGTAAAAAATGTTTTGCATGCAGTGTTCTAAATATAGGCTACGTAGCAAGTTCAGAAGTCTCATCTTCTGGAATAAAATGAATTTGATATATCCAATACTACTATTGATTGGCGTGGCGTAAGTCTCTGGTACAGGAAAAACCTTACCCGGGTCGTCAAAATAATATAGTGTGTGAATTATGCCTAACCTGGTTTGTCACCTAGGTGTCATAGCGTAGCCAAGTCACTTAAACGTAAAAGAAGGCAGTAAATTTAGTTTCATCTAGAATCATGTAAATTTCATGCTTTAAAGTCTGGTGGCAGGCATTTTGTCAATCCACTGATGCTGGTTATATTAAATTAGGTATATATATAATTTAAGTGCTTACCATGTGTTAAATGTATAGAATATGGGTAGATATATTGTAACTACACAAGTACCACGAATAACATTTTAGGTGTGAGAAGTATAAATTTTTCAACAGATTATTTCATGTAATTAGTATAGGTACATCAGTTCCTCTTGGTGATACGGAAAATAATTAAACTTTTTTGCATGGTCTTCGTGCTAGAGTGTAAATGCCAGAAATAGTAAAATGATATGATAAAGACAGTATACTTTTACCTTTCTTGTAACACCAAGACACCCATATTAATGAAACTACAGGTAATGAAAATCGACATAAATTTCTCAAATAAAGATTTTCAGGAGTATAAAAGTATTTAGGCAAGTACACATAAAGTATTTCTGAATCCAGGATTGTTTCTGAATCCAGAGCAAATCTAGAAAAGTATTTTTCTCAAAATTATAAAGATATGAGCATTATTTATGTATATATATATATATATATATATATATATATATATATATATATATATATATATATATATATATATATATATATATATATATATATATATATATATATATATATATAAATAATGCTCATATCTTTATAATTTTAGAGAAAATACTTTTCT
>NC_089791.1:11798375-11890875 GCF_040412425.1 Macrobrachium rosenbergii
AGCAGTCATACTGAAGGCCCAAGGGAGGTCGGTGGGGTCTGCCCACGGGCAGTCGCCCCCTTAGTTGGACCTGTTGCGGTGTCCCAGGTCGCAACAAAGGATGGCCGTTGGAAAGGCATCCAGATGGAACTGAGTAGGCTGTCCTCGAGTTCCGAGGCTTCCAGCCCTGAGAAGAGCCGCCAGTGGCGCTTTAGTGATGAATCGCAGCCACTGAAAAGGCCCGCAGTAGATATGGTCCGCTCCCCTCCAGTGCCATACAAGAGATCAGAGAGCCCCTGCAGCAACCTTCGTGTAGTTTCTGGAATTCCCCAGAATGCTTTTCTTCAAAACGTCGTGTGCTGGAACCCAGGTGTTCGTCCATGCTAAGACGTTACTCATTTGCCAAGCACTCTCCTTGTGAGTGCCCAGTAGCTCCCAAGAGCAGCGAACTTCCAGCAGCTCCCGAGCGCCCAGTAATGCCTGAGCCACTGCTGATACTACTGGACCCATCGCTAGCACCTATTCAGCAACAGTTGGCTAACATCCTAAGTCTTCTTAAGAGAGAGCCTTCGCCTACTCAGGCCCTTAAGGAGTTGCATGTATCCTCTGTTTCGCTGGAGGAAGAAGGTGAAGATAATGTGGATCAGAGCTCCCCTTTGTCATCCTATGCAGTCTTATTGAAGTACTTGCTGCAGAACTTCCTCGCGATTTTTCTGGCCTGCGGCCCCAGCCTCCCCTGCTTCAACTTTCTTCATAAGTGACAAGCCTCCCAACTCCTCCGAGCTGCTGGAGAAGGTGCTCTCATCTTCTGCTAGGAAGCTCTCAATGAGCTGGATAGTTGGCTCTCGAAGAAGAAAGAGCAAGGGAAGTCTTCATTTAGTTACCCTCCTCATCTTTTGCATTGGAGGTATTCTGTGTATGACACCAGAGAAGCTCCCTCACTGGGAGTGGCTGCCTCCTCCCAGACTTCTCTGGACATATCGACTCGTCTCGGAGGTCAGCCTTCGCTGTCACTAAGGTTATGTTCTCCCTTACAGAATTCAACCACCTTCTGAAGAATCTTTTTAGAATTTTCGAAGTGATAAGCTTCTTAGACTGGTCAGTGGGTGCATTATCCTGAAAGATCAAGAACTGCCCTTCGTTACCTGAGGATGCCGTGGTGGATTGGCCGAATGTCCTGTCATGCACTGATAAGGGCGTTAGGGATGGTTCTTAAGAGTTAGACTCTCTCTATGCCATGGGAGTATTGAAAAAGAGAGAGCTTTGGTGCACATACACCACAAAGAGCATCACGGCTTGACAGAATTCTGCCCTTTTATGCTCTCCTCTCGATCACCAGCACCTCTTCCCTCAATCTACAATCAGCAACATCACCACGGAGCTTCAGAAGAAAAGCACGTGAGACCTTTTAGCTCATTTATCTAGATGCCCCAGGAATCCTTCGACTGCGAGTACCAGGATTGTATCTCCCCTTTAGCCACTGCCCTTTCATGGTAGCAGAACAAGAACCCAATCAAGACCCAGGATGAACTTGCAACTCTCATCTCGACTGTTTAAGAAGTCCTTCTTCAAGCCCTTTGCTCACAGTAAGGATAGATTGTCATCCCAGAGTTAGCACCGTGCTGGATGTACTTTGAAATCAAAAGAATTTTATAGTATACAAAACCATTACAATAAATGCAAAACTTCGTTTTTGTGTATTTTCAGATTGTTGTGAAGCACCCAATTTCTAATTTCTCTACATTTTTGAATAATTAACTATTAAGCAGCTTGTGCCCTCATTAAACAGTCAGGCCCCTTCCACAGTTTTGTGTATAGTATAGTCGGCGTCCTCCCTTTCGGAAGGGAGAATGTAACCGTTTTTAGCTCCAACAGGGTTTCTAAGTTTTTCCAGTTTGTATTTTGTTTTAATTTAGATTGTTTAATGATTATTATTATTTTAACCTTTATAAATAATGCATTTACTGAGTATTTTTACTTGTATATTTTGTATAATTTTACAGCCCTGGTGTCTCAAAAGTTTGGTTATTTATATATATATATATATATATATATATATATATATATATATATATATATATATATATATATATATATATATATATATACAGTATGGTCCCCAGTTTATATAGGGTTCCGTTATACAAATATGCCGGAAAATCGTCGAAAATCAAAAATCATAAGAAAATATTTTAATATTATATATATAAGTATATTAGTTTTACATCAAAAAACCTTCAAATTATGATTATTCTGCGTTTTATATATTTTTTGCGTCAGTAACCCTGGAACATGCGTCGTCGGGAAATAATTTTGATGAAAATCGAACGTTGTAAGCCGGAACCGTCGTAAATGGGGATATATGTGTGTATATATATATATATATATACACATATATACATAAGTATATAAGTAACTTACCCAGGAATTACTAAGCTAAGAGTTTCTAACTCGACGGCAGCTTCAGTTTTGAAAATCGCGTTAGCGACAGTCTTTTGTCCATGTAGGTGACTAGCCCTGCCCACTTTCGGGGTAAGAAAGAGGAACAACACTTTTGTTTCTGCCGGCTTAACAGCAACACAGTGTTAAGAAAGCAGCTCGATTTTGGTTTTTGGCTTGAGATTTTTACCTTTTGGTGATGCGTTTTCGGCTGCATTAGACTTTGGCTTTTGTGTTTGAATTAGTTGACAGTATTTTTCCTTGATTTTTGACTATTGTTCTCCTAGGAGATTACTTATTTTAACTTGATTATCTAGTAGCTATGTCAGACTCTGGTGCATTGAGTATGAAGTTCACTTGACTAAAGCATGTTATGATGCACACACTTTATGTACAACGTGTAGAGGACAAACTTGTTCAGTTGACTTAACATGTGAGGAATGCTGTGAATGAGATGAGAAAAATGGAAGCTTCAGCTTCTCTCCTATCTAAGTTAGAAAGGGATTGTAAAAGGAAAGCAGCTTCTAGAGCTGAAGTTAAGTTAGCAACTCAAGACATGACTCAGGAATCTAGTGATGTTAATATTCCTATTATTTCTTCTCCTGCTAAAGTAATCTCTCCTATTTCCAGCCCTCCTCCTGTACCACCGATATCTGCTCCTGGTTCCCACATCGCCACGCCATCCTCAAATAAAAATTTGATAAGAAGTTTGATAGTCTTGCTAGCACAGTGGCACAGTTGGGTGAATCAGTGCGTGTCCTCTTGGACAAATTCAGTGAAAAGTATTCAAGTGAAGTGTTAGTGAAGGAGGTGGCTATCCATCCCACTGACTCTCCTAGGCAAATTCACTGCCATACTCCCCCAGCCCCAGGAGGAGGCATGCTGGAGGCCCAAGGGAGGTCAGTTGGGTCTGCCCACGGGTAGTTCCCCCCAGTCGCACCTGTGACGTCCATTGGAAAGAAGTGTTTGGTGTTCATCGTCTCTCGTCCAGTTCGGGAGATTCTAGCCCTACTCACAGGCGCCAGTGGAGATTCTTGGACGAATATCGTCCATTGAAAAGACACACTTTGCTCAGGGACCAGTCCACTCCATCGTATGGCAATAGGTTCAGGGAACCGTCTGGCAGTCCACAACCATTGTGCAGCAAATGGGACAGTCCTGAACGTTTTTTGCAGTCCGTAGCTCCCAGACCATCGTCAATGTCCCACAAGCACTCCAGGCAAGGCTCTTCTCGCAATCATTCACGTTCCTCATCCGAGTGCCCAGCAAGGAACAAGGAGTGCCCATTGGCGGCCGAGTGCCCGCTAGTAGCTGAGTGCCTAGTAGAGAAGAAGCGCCCAGTGGCGCCCACACACCGCTTGGTGCCATAGAGTCCTTTGGTGCCAATACATTCTTCCACTGTTGAGCGACTGGATTGTTCAGCTCCTGCTCCTGTTTTGTTGTCTTCTTCATCGAAGTGCCCAGTGTCTTTGCTTTCTTGCTTGACTTCTGCGTTTCCATCAGGGAATATGGATTTGACAACACCCGGTTTGGACCCCTCCTTGGTACCACTTCAGAAACAGTTGGATAATATTTTGCATATATTCTTAAGAAGTCTACCTCTTCTTCTACAATTGCGCCCGAAGATCCTTAGCTGTCCCTGATCTCATCGGAAGAGGAGGATTTAGGACAGGACTCCATCCCGTCGGCTTATGCTGCTTTGTTGAATTATTTGTTAGACAATTTTCCGGATTTCTTCCTGCCAACAGCTCCTTCTTCTCTGGCTTCCTCATTTATGATGAGTGACCTCCCTGATGATTCGTGTAGACTTCCGAAAGTGGTTTTATCATCCTCGTATAAGAATGTTATGGGGGAAGTGGATAACTGGCTTTCAGAGAAAAGACGTCAAAGCAAAGCGTGTTTTAGTATTCCGCTGTCTCGTGTCTCAGCTAGAAGGTATCACTCGTATGCTACTGGAGAAGCTCCCTTCTTGGGAGTGGCTGCCTCCTCCCAGGGGGACTTCTCCGGACTCATCAATTTGACCTGTAGGTTGGCCTTTGCTTTGGCAAAGGCTATGTTCTCTGCTTTGGAGATGGACCATTTACTGAAGAACCTGCTCAAAATATTTGAAGTCTTTAGTTTTTTGGATTGGTCCACAGTGGCTTTAGCAAAGATGATAAAGAGATTCAGATCTTCCTCAAGATATTGTGGCTGGTTGGCATAGTGTTCTCTCCTGTGCAGATAAAGTGGTCAGGGATGGTTCAATGCAGACATCTTCCCCTTATGCCATGGGGATCCTGAAAAAGAGGGAGCTCTGGGTCTCCTTTGTATATAAAGGTGCAGCTTTTTCACATAAGTCAGCACGTCTCTTCTTGCCCTTGGATAATATGCATCTTTTCCTGCAAGCAACAGTAGAGGAAGTTGCTTCTCACCTACTCAACAAATGGACTCAGGACCTGCTTACTCAATCTACGAGACGCCCAAGAGAGTGGACCGCCGCCCCTACCAAGTCATCTTCTCCTCTTCAACCTCAGCCCTTCTGAGGCGGCAAGCATAGATTGCAGTCAAGACAGTGAGCAAATGTACGTTTTGCTTCACATGTGGTCAAGAGACCCTCCTCCTAACCTGCAACTTGTAAGTGAGGACACAGCCCTTCATGTGCCTGTGGGGGCCAGACTCCAGCTTTTTTGGGAAAGTTGGAAAATGCAGGGGCAGATCAGTGAGTGATTAAAGTTTTAAGGGAATGGTATTCCATCCCCTTCAAAGAGAAGCCTCCCTTGTCCAGCACTCCCAGCAAATTGACAACATGCTCCATAGGATCAAAGAGGTGTTTAGTCCTCTTGAAAGAAGTGTCATCACTCCTCGAGAAGAAAGCAATAGAAGTGGTGGAAAATATCGAGTCCAAGGGATTTTACAACAGGCTAGTTTTAGTACCCAAACCCACGGGAGGATGGAGACCAGTACTCAACATGAGTGCACTGAACTTCTACATAATGAAAATGAAGTTTCACGTGGAAACAGTTCAGTCTGTCCTATCATCCATTCGTCGAGGGGATTGGATGGTCTCTCTCGATATGAGAGATGCTTACTTCCACATTCCCATTCAGCATGACTCAAGGAAGTATCTGAGATTCGGTTTTGGGAATCAAGTATTCCAGTTTTGAGTGTTATGCTTCGACCTTTCAACAGCACCACAGGTCTTCACCCGAGTACTCGCCCCATTAGCCAACTGGCTTCATCTGCTGGGAGTAAACATTTCTCTTTGCTTGGACGATTGGTTGATTCATTCGCCCACAAAAGAGAGGTGCATAAAGGACCTTCAAATGACTTTGCTACTGACACAGGACCTAGGTTTGCTGTTGAACCTTCAAAAATCCCAACTGATTCCTTCTCAACAGATTTTTTATATGGGGAAGAAGATCGATTCTTAGAATTTTCAGGCTTCTCCATCCCCCAAAAGAACAGAGGACTGCCTGAAGAAAGCCAACCTTTTCCTTTCCCTACAGATGTGTTCAGCCACTCAATGGACGAGTCTCCTGGGCACTCTGGCGTTGGTCAAACAGTTTGTGAGGTTCGGAAGGCTGCATATGAGGCCTCCACAATTCTTTCTAAGAATCAGTTGGGATCGAAAGATAAATCAAGACTTGTGTATATTCCCGATAACACAAGAGATAAAGGAGGACCTGCATTGGTGGTACTCTGCAAGGAGACTATCGGAGGGAAAGTCTCTATCTGTAGTGAACCGCGACCTAGACTTCTTTTACGACGCGTTGCATCTAGGTTGGGGAGCTCTCCTGGGGGAAAAGAAGTTTCCGGAGTATGGTCCCAACAGGAGAGAAGTCTTCAAATCAACCTGAAGGAACTAAAATTGATCCATTTGGGATTGCAACACTTTGCAAAGGAAGTCCACAACAAAGTAGTAACAGTACATGTGGACAACACAACAGCATTAGCATATGTAAGACTCCAAGGGGGAACTCACTCATTCTCCCTTTGTGAGACAGCCAGAGGTCTCCTGCTTTGGGCAGATCAGCACCAGACCCAGCTGTTAACACAGTTCATTCTAGGAAAGTGCAACGTCTTAGCAGATGAGCTCAGTTGTCGCAAGCAAATACTCCCTACAGAGTGGACTCTGGACTGTCGGGTGTGTTCTGACCTGTGGAAGTTGTGGGGAGAACGATGGTGGATTTGTTTGCAACTTCCAGGTACCACCGTCTTCCCCTATTCTGCTCACCCCTTCCAGATCCTTGAGCCTGGGTGACCGATACGATGATGCAGAATTGGTCCGGCCTGGACGTGTACGCCTTCCCTCCTTTCGGGATGGTAAGGGAGGTCCTGAAGAAGCTCGAGTCACACCAGAGAACCAAGATGACATTGATAGCTCCCTTTTGGCCTAGAAAAGAATGGTTCCCAGAGCTACTCAAGCTACTAGTAGACTTCCCATGACTTCTTCCAGCAATCCCAAGTCTACTCAGACAACCCCACTACAGGAAGATTTATCAGGACACATCCCTGGCAGGGTTTCAACTGTCCACAGACTCTTGCGAGCGAAGGGCTTTTTAAGAGCTGCGTCGGAAGCTATTTCTAAATGTAGACAACATTCTACTAACAAAATCTACCAGTCAAAGTGGGTAGTCTTTAGACTTTGGTGCAAGAATAATAACATCTCTTCTTCTAAAACCACTATAACTCAAGTGGCAGACTTTTTTTTCTGCTTGAGATCCACGAGGACCCTTTCTTCTTCAACAGTAAAAGGATGTAGAGCTATGCTTAGCTCCATCTTCAGACACAGTGTTAGACATTTCATCCAGCCAGGATCTCTCAGATCTTATTAGGCCTTTTGACATGACCAAGGTTAATAAGGAGGAAGGGTGTCCTTGGTCCTTAGACGTTGTCCTCAAGTGCCTGTCGGATTCATGTTTTGAACCCATGCATTCATCTTTACAGAGAATCTTACCAAAAGACTATTTTTCTGGTTGCTCTAGCCACTGTGAGGAGATTGAGTGAGCTCCACACAATAGACAGAAGACTTGGTTTTTCCCAGGGAGACACTGTCTGTTCCCTTACTCTGATCTTCTTAACAAAGAATGAGAATCCTTCACAGCCATGGCCTCGTTCCTTTACTATAAAAAGCTTAATGGACATCCTAGGTCCAGAGGAAGGTGAGAGAAGCCTGTGTCCAGTAAGAGCACTTAGGTATTACATCAAGAGGACAGAAAAGATTAGAGGCCCAGCATTGAATCTTTGGTGTTCTGTTAAGAACCCTTCCAGGCCCCTGTCTAAGAACGCTCTATCTTTTTTCATATAAGACCTGATTCTGGAAGCACATGCTCAAATTGGAGAAGATATCCTGCCTGTGCTAAAGGTTAGAGCCCACGAAGTAAGAACAGTTGCTACATCAGTGGCTTTTAAGCATAATATCTTTCCCTGGCTTCGATCTTACAGACTACTTTCTGGAAATGTAAGTCAGTTTTTATTATGCATTATTTGCGAGGTGTGGAGACGACTTATGAAGACTGCAGTACACTAGGACCATTGTCCGTGGCTTGCGTAGTGTTTGGCAAGGGACTGTAGGAAGCAACACTTCCGTTCTTCTGTCTCTTCTCCTGGAGGGCACAAGGTACCTAGAGTGTCCACCAGTTTTTGTGTTAGGGTGGTGGTTTTTTATATGTATATGTTTTTAATGTGTGATGTAGCTGACTATATTCTCTGGTTTTGTGTTTTTTTATTGTACTGTGCCCTGGGCAGGGGCATATATTTGTTGGCTTTGTTAATGATCGGATGTCTCCATCGTTGCAAAGTTTACATCATACTTTGTTAGCGATTGGAGCACTCCTCCGCTGCGAAGTCCCTCACTTCAGTAGAGGCGATCCTGGCTATACCGCCATGCCGCTACTCGGTTGAGATGAGCTCTAACCAGAGGCAGTATCTACCTGCGCATCTCTCTCACCAGGTAAGGAACAACAAGCATTGTTTCAGTGCTAAGCCTATTTATTCTGTTCTCATTTCATTAACTCTGTTAATGTTTTGGGGTACAAGATGTCCATGAATCCCCCTTCCTGTCAATGTGGATTCAGCTAAGTAATTACTGGGCAAGTTACTTATATAAAAATTACATTTTTATGATAAAGTTTGATATATACTTACCCAGTAATTACAGATGGAGCCTGCTCTCCAGTTTGATATATAGGCTACTTACCCAGTAATTACAGATGGAGCCTGCTCTCCTCCCCTCACGTGGACATTACAGCATAAACAAAAGTGCTCTTACCCCGAAAGTGGGCGGGGTTAGTTACCTATATGAACAAAAGCCTATCGCTACCGCGATTTTCAAAATTGAAGCTGCCGTCGAGTTAGAAACTTTTAACTTTTAGCTTTACTGGGTAAGTATATATAAAACTATTTTATAATAAAAATGTTATTTTCTTCCCTAAATGCCTTTTTTTCTTTTTGGAGAGGTGTCTCTGGAAGAATACAGCCTTCTGGTTTCTTAGGAAATTTTTAGGGATGCAGTTGCTGGCCCCCCACGCCCTTTTGATTGATCTCAGCAGACACTGGTACTCTTTTACAACTTTTAATATACATAAATACTTAGCAAAAAGGGTTTTTTAAATTGAAACAATGAGCAATGAGTATGTATGTCTAAGGTTTATAATTTGAATTTAAAATGCCGTGTTTGGTAAGTATGAGACTGTATTTAGATTTTTTTTGTCATTAGACTTTTGAGCGAAAATATAAGCTTTTATATATGTTGATCGACTTCAGATAACCTCGGCCTCTTTCACGTATCCAACATGGTCATGCAGACCTAGGTTATAATGCTTTTCATAGTATGAAATATTTTACACCATTTTTATGCTTTAATCATTCTGATGTACCATTTCGAAAAATCTTCACCCTAGTTTCCCATTTTAATTCAGCATTGCTCCTGACAGGTCGTCTTGTATTTCATATAACCCAGAACTTTTCAATAGACCAAAAGTTCTTACCAATTTAATTAAGTTTTTATTCTTCTTCGTTTTAACGTGCTTTTTTCCCCATTTTTATACGGGGTAAGCACGATACTTTATTGAAAACCGAAAGTGGATTTTCCGATTCAGTACTTAACCTAGGGTAATAGGAGGTTTTCTGGTCCGGTTTTGTGCCATTATCCATTGAATGAAGCATACGTGAGTTTTATGATGCCCTTTAACTGCAGCGTGAATGGGTTAAAGTTGTGTATAAATAAAACTTTCCTGGCTAATATTATCGAGTTGAGTGAAGCATTCTTCAACTGTCTCGGATCCACTGATGACAGTATGAAGATACGTAGTTCATTGACAACGGGTCACATTTCTATATAGGAGTCCCGTAAGCTGACGATATTTGCGAAAGTTTCTCAGGGGTTTTTGGTGTGTCTCAAATGGCCCTTGATTTCCTTCATCCACGACCTCCGCCTTGTCTTCGTGAAGAATCAGTGGTAAGCAGCTCCGTTCGCCCCGACAAATTTCCGAGCCGTCAGATCTGTCCGGATTTGTGTTAAAATTTGCAGCTGGTCTCGTGTTTCATCTCGATAACACGTCTCGTCGTGAGTGTTGCCGCCTCGCTTATCTGCTAAGAAGGCTCTCGAGGGTCGCCTCTTGGGCCTCGGCCGCCACCACCTCCTCCTCCGCCTCCTCCTCCTCTCCTCCTCCTCCTCCTCCTCCTCCTCCTCCTCCTCCTCTTTTCCGGCGTCGTCTTCATCCTCGTTTGTCTTCCTTCCCTTCCCTTCTTCTCTGTATCATCCTTTTTACAACTAGGTCGGTATTATTTATCACCCGTTTTGATTTCAGAATATAAAAATGTTAAATGATCAATATATTTGTGCTGAGGATTTATGCCTGATTGCGTCATATTTGTATTTTCATTAAACTATGGGTATTATGAAAGTTGATCCTCTGTGGAAGTGACGTAATGATTGTACTTAATAAATTTCATTTAATATAATTTTCGCTACAAGGGATTATCGACCAAATTGCAGGTACGTCTAACATGTGACCAAAGCATGTACAGTATTATGCTGATTTTACAGCAGCACCAATTTTTATTCGGATTAAGTTATTTTAATCGTCAAACAGGGCGGGAAGTTGGTCGAAAAGGCATGTCCCAAACCCTGGAATGTTACCTATCGTCTCGAAGTATGGACCAACGTACCGTACCTTCATTCTGCAATTTATATAGGAGCAGGTGATGAGAAAAGATGCCCCTGGGCTGGAAGATGGCAATTTCTAAATGTCGAGTTTTTTTTTATGTAGAAACTGTAGTTACGCTCACAAAGATATCGATAAATATAACGTGCTGATTTTCCTCCCGTATAAGCTCTTCGTTGGGCGAGTCGGTAGAGCTGCGGACTGTCACTCGATGGGCCTGAGTTCAATTACCCGGCCGGCTGATGAAGATTTAGAGGAATTTATTTCTGGTGATAGAAATTCATTTCTCGCTATAATGTGGTACGGATTCCACAATAAGCTGTAGGTCTCGTTACTAAGTAACCAATTGGTTCTTAGCCACGTAAAATAGTCCAATCCTTCGGGCCAGCCCTAGGAGAGCTGTTAATCAGCTCAGTGGTCTGGTAAAACTAAGGTATACTTTTTCCTCCCGTATAGGGTCTTCAGACTACATATGCTAATTTTTAGTTGGCAAATTTCTTTACTGGTTTACTTAAAAGGAAGCTGATTTGCTTAAAAGATCAAGGTCATATCTACAAAGTTTGGTGTTATACAGTTCAATTTGTTAGTATTATTTTTGTTTTTAATGTATATGAAAATTTATCTTGCTTACATGTCATGATTGTGATACAAAAATTTTTCGTTTTACATTCAAATTCTACCATGAAACTACTTACCGCATCCTTATGGTCCTTTTTATTGTAGTACTGTTCATGAAAATTAAAATTTCCCATTTACCTAAATTTTTAGGTGGGTATTTAAGAAAAAATGATTGACCAGACATTCAAGGTTGCAGCGTCTCATGACTAACTCGTAAGCACGAATAAATCCATCCAGTCTGTTATTTGTAGAAAATTGTTTCCCCCGACACTGCGTTATGCTAGGGGTTCTTACACCTAACCCATGGGATTTGATGTGTCTTAAGTAATCTCTAACCATGGCTTTATTCCGCTTAGGCATAAAAAAATGTTTGCTTACGATTGTTATCAATTGCTCTTAAACCTCTGAGTGTATCTTTTCCAGATGGCAGACGAGAACCTCTGTAGTTAATGATAACTGAAAGCCAAAGACACCTGGTGGTTGAGGATGCTGACGAGATCATTTTTCCCTTGCTCCCTTGTAAATATCACATTAAGTGCTTGGAGTAGAGTAGTTGCAAAGTGTTTAATTACTGAATGTCTTTACTGCATTTTTACACAGTTTCACGGAATTCTGAGACTTTGTTGTAAATATGTGAACTGGTTCAACACCTAAAGAGATGAACTCTGGCTACGCCTAGTAGTAAGGACATTTTTCTATAAATTTACTGAATTCTTGTCAATATCTGTTTTCTTTGGTCTCATCTAGTTTCGTTTGGGGTTTAAGTACTTGCTGAATGATGTCTCATGTCTGTTCATATTCTGTAGTTGGTACCCTGCCAGTGGAAAAAATGTTTCGTTATTTTTTTCCCCTAAAGTTAAGTATCCTTTTCTTTTAATTGACTGCTGGGAGGAGTGCGTAGGTAAAACTGCCTGATGCTCTAGTTTTCCTTGATGTATTTCCTTGATACAGGCATGCTTTTGTGTTCCCAGGTTCTTGGTATTAAAAAAAATCAATCTTTTTAACAACTTTTGGTATATATTTTATTAGGTTTCTAGTCATTCGTGAACTCCTACTTTCATACCATGGACAAAAGGTCAGGTTCTTATGTTAAGAATTTTATCAGATTTTCCTAACGGTTGCATGGCAGCTGATGGAGTAAACAGAAATATGACTGTACTATTATTGTTACATACATGCGTAACTTTTTTTATATTCACAAATTTAAGCCACAAATATCCAATTTACTGGGCCATAAACCTTTTGTTTTATGATCACAGAACGTAGAATTGAAAGAAAGTTGCTGGTTAGGAATATTATTATTATTATTATTATTATTATTATTATTATTATTATTATTATTATTATTATTGTATTATTATTATTATTATTATTATTTTTATTATTATTATTCAGACCATGAACCCTATTCATATGAAACAAACCCACAGGGGCCATTGACTTGAAATTCAAGCTTCTAATGAATGTGGTGTTCATTTTGGAAGAAGTAACAGAAGATAGTAGGTAATACAGATAGAAGAGGTCTGTTATTAGAAAAGAAAAAAATACGTTAATAAATAGATAGATAAAATGTAACCAGATTATTAAAATACAAGGAGAATTGTTTTAGGGTAACAATGCGTTGCATCTTTGTTTAAACTTTTAAAGTTCTAGTTGCAGCCTCAGGGAGACTGTTCCACAGTCCAACGTTGTAATGAATAAAGGACCTCTGGAAATGAGAAGTTCGACAGCGAGGCATATTTACTGCGTATTGCTGCTGCTGTTCAGCATGTTTGGTTCCTATCGTCAGGAAAAGAGGATCAGATATCAGCTGTAAATGTCAAAGATCTCTGTTAAAATACAACTTATGAAAATCTGACAAACAAGGGACCATCCGTCGATGGTCCAAGCCATAACTGCTACTATTAGGAAACAGAAACCTACCACCACGAAATACGCTGTCTAAAAGAGATAAATCTCTGGCAGAAGCAGACATCCACACTGGAAAAGAGTATTCTAGTAAAGGAAGGGAAAATGACCTAAAACAAGGTTGCATTGATTTTATCACTGTTATAAATATATGAGGCCTTACCTAACTAACATGCGGCATTTGCTGAGGCTTTCATTAGAGGTTTCTTAAAAGTAAGATGTGAGTCAAAAGATAAACCAAGAATAGTTAAAGCTTCAGACTCAAGCAGCAGAGTCCCATCCACCTGAAGGAGAGGATGGGGTGGAAAATCTGTACAAAATCTGCTAATCAGTAGTGTTTTCGTTTTACCGGATTTCAGCCCCCTCCCAACACATACAGTTCACTAATCTGGTCCATGTCACGATTGAGACTAAAGACAGTTTCATTTCTCATAGTGGAAACGTTACTACACCCACAAGTGTAGCATCATCAGCATACTGAACAATCTTGTTTTCCAGGCCAACAACCATATCACTTGTATACACTAAAAATAACAGTAGGCCAAAAACACTACCCTGTGGAACTCCAGACAGTAGTTCATGGCTCACTAAAGTTCCCATCTACAGCAACTCACCTGCTACCTACCTGTAAGGAAACCTTGAAGTAATCCTAAAACATATCCACCCATTCCAAGATACTGAAGTTTATAAATAAGTGTAATTTAAATAGAAGAGGGACATCCTCAGCTGGTTGCTTTGCTTCAAAAGCTCGATGAAGCGGTTCAGCCTTTTCCTTAGGGCCATTAACTAATATACCGTCATCTGTAGTAGTGGTAGAATGGAAGACAAGCCTGACACAAAGATAGATGATGCCAGTTTGGTCCATTACAGACGAGGCTGAGTAATTCCTTCAAGTTTCCTCTTTAAGGGATTATTGTAATTTCTCTCAACTATGGTAAATTCTATTCGCAGAACGGCGAGACTCAACAAAAATGGTGTAATTTTCATGTGAACGATTTCGTCTCCTTGTGTTGAATCTGGTCTGTTAGTCATGGTAAGCTCGTTTACAGTACATGTATCATCAAACCATGGCTGGTCATTTGTCCTGAATTCGATTATCATTCTATGGGCATACCGTATTAAAATAGCCATCAGAATTTCATTTAACTTCTTGGGATCTGGAACTGATATAGCATCTGAAATATTAAGCGTCTGACGAGCTTTAATGAAGCGATCTCAATTGGATCTAGAGTTCAGCCAGGCCGTATTTCTCATGGTGGCATTAAGAGTACACTGATAGACAGACATGTCCATCTCAGTGGCTTTGTTGCATCCATTCCACCCGTTTTTTATTTCTGTAAAAGAGAACTATTGTGCCGGCTTTGTCTGTCCGTCCGCACTTTATTCTGTCCGCACTTTTTTCTGTCCGCACTTTTTTCTGTCCGCACTTTTTTCTGTCCGCCCTCAGATCTTAAAACTGCTGAGGCTAGGGCTGCAAACTGGTATGTTGATCATCCACTAGAGGGCTGCAAATTAGTATGTTGATCATCCACCGTCCAATCATCAAACATTCAAATTGCAGCCGTCTAGCCTCAATAGTTTTTATTTTATTTAAGGTTAAGTTAGTCATAATCGTACTTCTGCCAACGATATAGGATATGCCACCACCGGGCCGTGGTTAAAGTTTTATGGGCCGCGGCTCATACAGCATTATACCGAGAACACCGGAAGATAGATCTATTTTCGGTGGCCTTGATTATACGCTGTAGCGGCTGTACAGGAAACTCGGATTTTCTTCGGCACATTTTTTACTTGTTGGATATGACGCGATTTGAATCGTTTTGCGGATTGCAGGTCGGATTGAAATTTGTTCATTATGGAAGTTGGTGGGTAAGAAGATTATATCAGGTATTTATGTAAAAACAGTATTTTGACATTCATTTCTGAGCAATGCATCAGTCCCTTCTTGTTTTAATAAAATTAATGCCCAAAGCAATCTTTCTTTATACTTTTGTAATGATTTATGCTCTTTCTAGGTTTATTGTTTTTTTATATTATTTTTAGTATGTGATTCTCATCTTGAGTTCCGTTATCAAAAATTTTGTATTCTAATATGGATTTTCTTGTGACGTCTCTCTCTCTCTCTCTCTCTCTCTCTCTCTCTCTCTCTCTCTCTCTAGTACCTCATTGGACGGGTGGGTATCTTTCTCAGCTAGCACTCTGCTGATCTCGGGTTCGATTCTCCGACCAGCCAATGAGGAATTAGAGGAATTTATTTCTGGTGACAGAAATTCATTTCTCGTTATAATGTGGTTCGGATTCACAATAAGCTGTAGGTCCCGTTGCTGGGTAACCAATTGGTTCTTAGCCACGTAAAATAAATCTACTCCTTCAGGCCAGCCTAGGAGAGCTGTTAATCAGCTCAGCGGTCTGGTTAAACTAAGGTATACTCTCTCTCTCTCTCTCTCTCTCTCTCTCTCTCTCTCTCTCTCTCTCTCTCTCTCTCTCAGGCATAACTGCTTGGATGAAGTGCATTTGTTCCATCAATCGTCATGATCGATACAACGAGTTAGCACGTTTTAACTGCTAGTTCGTATAATTCGCATGCAATTATTCCGTAAATTACAAATGGCGTAGTTAATTATTATTACTGTGTTCAAGCAAGTTAACCGAGTTATGAAACAGTAATAATTTGTACGCAGTTGTTTACTGTGTTACCTATGATGCAAATATTCGTACAGATTCCTTACGTGAAGTTTCAGGATATAAAATCTGTGCAGGCAAGGGTATGTGTTATGATTGAGTTAAAATTTCTCGTATAATTTAAAGCTAGATTTTTTTTCTCTCCAAATGTTACTCTGCTTACCATCCGATTATTGAGACTTATCTTTCTTTTTCTTACTTTCTTGAAATCTTCAGCTGAAAGGGTTAGCAGTTCCTTGTTATACTGATTTAATTTTTATCTGTTCGAGACTTTCGTTCGTTTGTTTGTTTTATTTGTCGTGACAGCATCTTCAGCTTTTCTGTCGCGAGTTCCCTTGACGCCCGTCCCTCAGTTTATTTTTAAAATCTTATCAGACACTTCAGGTTTTACATGTTTATCCTGTTTTAACTCGTGCCCTATGCGTTTTAATCTTTTACTGAGAAGACGCCGTTTTCTCAATCAAATATTAGCTCATTTTTGTTCTTCCTTCCTTTTCATTCTTCTACTCTTTTAGCTAGCATCCTTTTCCCATCCCCTTCCTATTCTTCCTTGCTCATGGTCCCCCACCTCTTCCCCATACCAGTCTGGTCCTGGTTCCCTTCCCATACCCTCCCAACCTTCCCCTCTTGTGTTCCCCCTCCCCCCATCCCTTCTTTCCTTTCTCTTCCCTCCCCACCCTTTCTTCCCTGCCTCATGTATAAGATTTATGTCGGGTTTGTGTCAGCAGTGAAGCATATCTTATTGTGATGCCTGACTCATACTAGGGGTATCACTCATCTTTTGTATTCACCGCTTATTCATCCTTATTCGCCGCATTTATCTTGCATTCCTCGCTCTATCATCCATCACTTTATATCTTTCTCATTATATTCATTCGTCTTCTTCACTAAAAGAGTATTTTTTTTACTCTTCTTTATTTCCCCCACCTTTATGCTTGACTTCTCGCCCAAATCTCAATTTTTGGTTAATTGAATAATGATATTCGTCTCAGTTCTGTTTCGCTTGTTTATTTTGTACTTTTTTGAATTATTCTAGATATATTCGTATTAAGTATGCTGGATCTGTAGACAAACACACTTAGATAAAAATCGAAACACTGCCTGATTTCGTCGGTTAAGCTTGACTTCTCGCCCAAATCTCAATTTTTGGTTAGTTGAATAATGATGTTCGTCTCAATTCTGTTTCGTTTGTTTATTTTACTTTTTTTGTATTATTGTAAATATATTCATATTAAGTATGCTGGACCTGTATACAAACACGCAGATAAAAATCTAAACACTGTGATTTCGTCAGGTGTATTGTGTATGAATTCTTATTTTAATATATGTAATATATGTAACATTTTATTTACGGTATATTATATATATATATATATATATATATATATATATATATATATATATTTATATATGTGTATATATATAATATATATGTATATTTATATGTGTATATATATATATGTATGTGTGTGTGTACGTGTACATTCTTTAAACTTTTCTGGTCTCTGCTGTATTAATTTTATTTTTTGTATTGAATGAAAATTATTTAACCACTTAATGTTACTATCGACTTATTAGCTGCCGATTGCATGTATCCAATTAACTTTCTTGTTGATTGTATATGTTTTGATCCACTCATCTCTTGCTTTTGTCGAAATTACACGTTTGGGTGAAGTTAGCCTCACATACGAAGAATGTGATAGTGCAATTTCACGCAACTTATTGTTCTATATAAATTCTGTCAAGTTTTAATTGTATACGCTAAAGTAATTGCATTAACCTGATGTAGTAATTACTTGACCTAGATCAGCAATTGCCTTTCCTAGGCGTGTATGCTTCATTATCGCCACTTTTTTGTTGCGATTGTTTGTCTTCACACAAAAATTTGCTGTTAATTATGCCTGTTCTTGCGAGAACGGAACGGGGTGGTTTGTACTAGCCTATATATTGTGTCTGTTGGTTCATGTTTATTTTTATATATTTGTTTTCAGTGTCTTGCTGGTGTGTGTTTGCCTGCTTTTACGTCATTTACGTTTCTGCAAATTATGTTACTGTGCATTAGCAAGTATTTTTACGGTGTCTGATGTGATTGATTGTAGGTCTTTATATTTTCAATTTGTCTTTTAAGTTGTACAAGCTTTTTTGATGTCTTATGGTCCATCAGTAATAACTGAATAGTACTGGCTGTGTGTGCGTTATTTAGAGGGGAGATTTGGTGTGTACGTTTTTCCTGGCGAATTAATGTAATTATTTAATTCGTTGTTTTGTTCAAGCTCGAAAAGATTTCATAGTAAAGTTTTATGAATTCCTTCCTCTCTATTTTTTTTTTTTTTTTGTTTGCATTTAAACTGACGACAGTTTCTTCCGTCTCCAGCTGGTGTCTTGACCTCAGAAGCCATTAAATCAGCAGTTTCTATCCTCTTACCTTTGCATTTGTAGTAAACATCACATTCTTTGATTTCTCTCTCTCAGTTTTAATTAACTTCAACTCCCTTGGATCCACGTTGTTGTGCATCTCCGAGCATTTTGTTAAACATCACAGTAATGGTTTTGAAATTTGCTTTTTGCAGTGCTTTAGTTATCAAACGGCAGATTGATTGGTCATTTCTGTTAAGCAACTCGTTATTTTCCAGGCGTTCTTTACCTTCTTGAGAATTACTTCTGGATCAGATATTTTCATTTTTATTTCCTTTGAGATGTTTTCCCTTTATGTCAATAATTTTCATTTCTGAAAATGGATATTAATTTAATTTCAGTAGTCTTTCTTTTAGCCTATTTTTATGAAAATTACATCGATTTTATATTCGTGGTCGCTGGTTTTCATTTCTGTGAATTCGAATTAATTTCATTTCTGTGGTTGATATATTTCATTTCAGCATATCCTTCCTTCATTATTTCTTTTCACTGGTTGATCGTTTGAACTTTATGAAGGCTTGTCTATTTCCATTTTTAATGATGCTGGTTATGTTCGTCGTTATTTTTCTCGTGTTTTTCAGAGTGAGTTATTTCCCCTTTTAAAAATGTTAAGTTTAAAATTTTGTCATGGCATTTTACAGAATGCGAAAGCGCTGTGTTTTCATGTTGTTGAATGTTTTCACCGTGGTAGGGAGCCGTCATCATTGTGATGTGTACATGGGTTTAGTCTGAAAGTTACTGTTACAGGATGGCAGGGCTAGAAAGTCAGAATGGTATCATTAGACCAGGGCTAAATTTTCATATTTTTATTATAAAATGAAACTCGTTGCAAAATTAAATGTCAGAAATTAGGAAAAGTGTAGCGGTAACGAAACTTCACTATGACGACTCGTTCAACATTATGATGAGAAAAAAATTTGAGTTTGGAATAACACTACGTCTGGTGAGACAAGATACAGTGGTGTAAGAACAAATTCAGACAGTTGGGCAGTATCTAGAACCGTTCCCGTTACCAGTTGTGACATTCTCCGCTTTGGATGCGCACATTCCTATTTGGAGGCTACGTCAGAAGTCAGTTTTAGCTGGCACTTTGTTTTATGTGCGTCAATTGATGTCGGGATAGCTTTTTATTCTCATATAAAAAAACATTATTTGGTATGTAATCTTCTTTAGAAGATATATATCCTTGTTTGCTAACAAAGAGGTGCTGCTGGAAAGTCATCTGCTACACCTTAACAACCTACTCATGCAGAGGCTTCTGTAATATTGTATAGCTTTTAGCCTGTTTCAGAACCGTCCGCTAATTGTTTGACTGCCAGTAATAATGTCATCGTTAAATAGTAAAAGGCCAGGCCCGGAAGTTATCAAAGAGAATCTTCAAGCCAAAATGCTCTAAACATATATGTAATTCTCTGTATTATTTAGTTGAATTTCCCAGGGCCAAGAATTAAATTGGAGGACCTAAAAGTAATGATTCATGATATTTGCATCATTGTGAACTGAAAGAGACAGTGATGTGCAACTCCATGAAACCTTACCAAAAGTAGTATTTAGTTATTTGTGTTACCACGTGCACACAAATAAAAATTTTGGGAATAATGGTAGAATATTATTATATTTTTATATTCGCTTAACATATACAAAATTATATTTATAGTTTTCATATACAAGCAGTAGAAGTAACCTTTCTTGTAAGGAAAAGCACTGAATCTTTAGTAAATAAATTCTCCATACACTTTTCCTCTTTTTTGCCGGTATGTAGGCCTATGCTTGGTGCCCTCCTTACACTCAAGTTGGTAATCTCAGAATAAACGACCTCCTTTCCTCTGGTGTAAATTTGGGATAAAAAATATGAAATACAGAAAAATAAAACCATGTTTACGGTCATATTGGTGTAGTATCAGTTGTTGAGCTCTCATGTAATCATGAAAACCGCCTGTTTTAGTTAAGATGTGATGAATGACAGGTACTGTACTACAGAAAATTGACGTCTTCCCAGTTATCAAAAGTCTATAATTCCAAAGAGCTGATTGGATATCGCATGTACCAAAAAAAAAAAAAAAAATTACAAGTTCATTAAAGCTGATATGTGGCCAGGTCCCGCTAAACAGCTGCAGCATAACCCATTTTACATAAGCTGGTCAATTCATTTCTAGAACAACGCGATCTTACTTTGTCGACTTACGTCGATCATTTTAATTTCGTGTAAGAAATTTTTATGGAGAATTGAGCCATATATACAGTATGTATATATATATATATATATATATATATATATATATATATATATATATATATATATTATATTTTGCAATTTCCCTGGGTTTTTGGTGGTAGTTTACAGGCCGGCAACGGAACTTTATTTAATTGGCCTTTGGAGTTCTGACTTGCGTAAAGGAAATCGTAAAAAAAATAGGAAGGGGAGAATTTAAGAGCTGAAGCCTCTACTTCATAAGGAAATGTTACGTAAACACTTGGGATAAATTAAAGAATTATATTTACAAAAGAAAGCATTTGAAGGGAAAATGAATAAGTAAATTGATAAAGGGCTTGCAACGCCTGAAGATCCTTCTGGACTCTTGACTAAAGGCAAGGCACAGTCCAAGATAAGTCCAAGATATGACTCGAGTTTGGACTGAGAATGCCAAAGACTCGAGGAATGAATGACCACTTTACACTTGAGCACAGGACATTGGAAATGGCACTGGATAAACTGGCACCAGGACAGAAGTGAAATGCTGGAACTCCAAACTTTCTAAAGGGTAAATTGTCGTGACTGAAAAGTCTTTACTCGCACTTTATCTTATGGGAAGCGGGTCTCTGGCGAAGAATGACAAGGGGCGATCACACTGGCAATGCACGCTGTCCCTCGAGGATGACTGGAGTCGGAGTCTGACGAGGGAAATGAATGGTCTCTCAGCAAATGTACCGCTCGCCCGCGTGTATGGCTGTCCCTCGAGGACTGTTACTGCATGGCTTCTGCTCCCACAACTAACTAACTGCCTCCAGCCTACTGCTGTCTCTTCCTTTTAAGGCACACGGCCAGGGATAGGAGCTGTATGCAAACGATGTGTCACTGGCCAGGTGTTCAGTGATTCGGTTGCCTCTTCCCAGGTTTCCTGCGGAGGTAAGACAATTCAGCAGCTTAATCTGCCTTTAGAAAGGCCGTTTTAAGAAGCTTAGTTGGGCTAAGCTTCTTAGGGAGTGGTATTTAGTTTCCTCTCCTTGCCCCTTTTTATCTGTCATCTCAATATCTGTTCCAGGTAAAAAGAAGGACAGATCGAAATGTTGATAGCTGTGCTCTGATTTCTAGGTCAAATATGATCGGCCATGCAGTTCTCAATAAACAAAGGGTAAATTAGGTTGGGGGTGGCTGGGGAGGCGCGCTTTGTAATTATATATATATTATATATATATATTATAATTATATATATATATATATGCATATACATACAGCCCATAGACTGAATAATGTTCAAATATTCTGCATTTCCATCCGGTGATTACTCAAGTCGATCATTGTAAAATATTTTATTCTTGCGAAAATGAACAGCTTTAAGAATAAGTGCAGTTTACAGTACACTTCACTGAATGAAAATGCTGCATTTGTATATTATTTAATGGATACAAAACTGCTGCTGGTACGGGTATGGGGTAATTTTTTTAAGATAAGCTACGTAGCTGCCTTCCAGGCTTTTAGTGGAATTTAACAGTTAGTAGAATTTACTTATAGAAGCTCACAAAAAATTCAACCTGTGGCGAGAGATATTTTATCATGTTGTTCGGTTCATAAAGTGTACTAGAATCTCTGTATGCAGTACCAAGTTTTCACTGGTTTTTAAAATTTTCAAATGGAGTTTTGTTTAATTAAACTTATGACAAGAAAATGAATTTTGCTGGGCAGTAGCACAGCAATGCCAATTTGGTAGTTTCTCTCTTTATCTCTTGGAGGTATTCCCTATGGGGAATACCTCCAAGAGATATAGTTCCTCGTTGGACTGGTCGGTAGCGTCCTCGGATAGCACTCTGCTGAGCCCACGTTCGATTCTCCGGCCGGCCAATGAAGAATTAGAGGAATTTATTTCTGGTGATAGAAAGTCATTTCTCGGTATAATGTGGTTCGGATTCTACAATAAGCTGTAGGTCCCGTTGCTAGGTAACCAATAGGTTCTTAGCCACGTAAAATAAGTCTAATCCTTCGGGCCAGCCCTAGGAGAACTGTTATCAGCTCAGTGGTCTGGTTAAACTAAGGTATACTTAACTTTTCCCCCAAGGGATAAAGAGGCGTAACCTCAAGTTCTATGCAGCGTCCTTTCGGCCCCTACCTGCAACTCCTTTCATTCCTTTTACTCTACCTCTGTTCATACTCTGTCTGTTTCATATTACTTTCCACCCTTTCCTAACAATTGTTTCAGAGTGCAACTGAGAGGTTTTCCTCCTTTTACACATTTCAAACGTTTTTACTCAATTTCGTTTTCAGTGCAGAATGACCTTATGGGTCCCAGCGCTTGGCCGTTCGTCTAAATTTGGTATTCCCGTTAGTAGAGATCAGTTAGCAAAGGCTTGGCAGATTTAATGGGAATGTGTTTATCAGTGACCCAAAAACCAAAAATTTAGGAAATAGACCACTCATCTGAAATGGACGCAATGTAGTATGCCACATAGACGCGAAACTGCCTTAATCTCACTGAAATTTATTTCCCTTGTTTAACACATGGTTGATGACTCTGGTGCGTTGATTATTCAAGTCCTCAGGGTCCTCATAAGAGCATTTCTTTTTATTATTGATCGTGCGTTGTGTGAAGTTTTCAAAAGAGGCTGATAAACTTTAGTCACTGTTTTCTGTTAGTATCAGTAGCTCAGGGCAATTTTTCTAATGTTTTTAAGGTATGAATGAGTGAGAGTATTATATGACCAGCAATGCTGTAATTGGTATTAATATTTAATGAAGAATATATATTGTATTATATCTTAATACTACCGTATAAATTATATACTGTACAGTAAACAGTGTAATGATTTTCTGAGTCTATTACCAGGGATTTTTTAAAGACTTTTAAGGGTCACCATAATCCAGTCAATTTCACGTTGTGTTTATTTAAGTATGTATTTATAGGCTTATTTAATTTTCATATTTTTCATCGTTTCCATTATGTTTCACTTTTTCGTAGGTGATTTTCCATTATAAAGTCGTAACGTTTTATTTAAGTAGCTTATTTAGGCTATATCACTTTTCACTTTAGCGTTCGTTTATGATCGTGTTAAGACTGTTCTAGCTGTCTTAATTGAGTTTTAAGTAGATTTATTTATAATTTTTTACTTGGCCACCAATCATTCTTTATGTCCATATTGTCAATTTTTTTTCCAGAATTTATAAGCATAATTTAAGACTCGTAGTGATGTTACATTTTAGAATTATTACTGGCATATATATATATATATATATATATATATATATATATATATATATATATATATATATATATATATATATATATATATATATATCATATATCATATATATATATGTATGTATTATGTATAAGGTGGTCAAAGGCATTTTGCAACCTCCCCAAAAAATTCTTTTTGAGAACTTGCAGCTTAATACAGTTAAGAGCCATACTGTCATAGGGAAAACACGAAGCAACATCCACCCGTCACTTCTTTGAAGGAGATTTGACTCAACAATCTCTTCAAAATATTCTAGTGGTTCAGGTAATGTGGAAACAACGCTAGTTTGGTGAAAAGAATGTATAATTTAGAAAGCACTAGTTAGCTGGCGTTTAGGAGCTATTGCAAATGAAGAACCTTAATATCTAAGAAGGGTTTTGATGCTTGGATGAACTTTCTTTGTAGAGGTGTGTAAGGCAGCAAAAGTTGTGGAAGTTTTCAGCCCAGGCGCTCATCCACGTTTCAGAAGTTGAGCAGTATATGGAGGCGACTACTGTGTTGTTTTTTCTCTGGAGTCACCCATTGTTAGTTGGAGTGCTTAATTCTGAGAAATCAAATATTTAGGTGTGACTGTATTCAGTGATGCTAGAGGTAAAAAAAAATAAGAACAATAATAATAGGAGAAAAGTTGTGGGGTCATGGATGGCGTTTGGACTGTCCGAAGTTTGCAGATGAAATCGCTTTGACTGAGGATAGAGGAGCAAAAATTGAGAAAACTTTTATGAATGTTTTCAGTAGGAGTAAGATGAGTGAATATGAGCTAGAAGGGTTAGAGGAAATCTGGAAGATGGGGTGGTAAATTTTTATATGGAAAGCGGTGGAATGGAAGTGGTTGGTTAGTATAGTGGTTTTAGTGTTGATTAGCTGATGACAGTAAGATAGGAGAATTGGCTTAGCAAGGAGGGCAGCACTGTGATTGCAAGGATTATGAAGAGATTAGGAGTTGCTGTGGAAACCGAGGTAGGAATGTTTGAAGGGACTAATGAGCCAACTCTCCTTTATGGAAATGAGTTGTGGAAGTTGGATGCAAATGAAAATAAAATGGGCATTTATTGCAAGTCAGATTGAAAGGGTAAGAAATGTGAAGGTATGTATAACTTTTGAAAAGAGCATAGGTGAAAGTTTGAATCAGTGTTTGAGAGGAGAAAGGGTAGGAAGACCTAGAAAGCGCTGGGTGTATGGATGAAAGAGGTATTGGAGATCAGGACCCTTAATATCCAGGAAGCCCGAAAGAGTGTATGAGGTAGAGGAATGGTGTAGTGTTTGTGTAATGTGTAGGTATATGAAACGGTTAATGTTGTTGATGCTTTTATCACGGGTTTTCTCCACGATTCACCAAGGTATGAACGCTTGTTTTTCTCTGTATCAGTCCTCGCGCTTATAATGAAACGGTTTAACGTTAAAGTAATATGATGTTTAAAATTTGGTCTCTTTGAAGTGTTATATAATCTCGAATTATAGGAGTCACATAAAGAGCCCTTCTTAACGTGGCAGCACGAGTTTATATTTAGGGCAGATCAGATTTAGAATGACGAAGTCAAAATCGTGACCTCTTTGGCCAGTTCATTCTCTTGTGGGATCGCAGCTCGTTTCCAGGCATGTTTCTTGAAGAATATTATATTCTTTTTATTCACACGAAGTTTCACAATGGTAGTGTAATATTGATTTACTATTAAGAGCATAAGTCAAGTAGTATCAGGACGACTGCTTAGCCTTAAAACAACACAAAATTTACTTGCTCATATTTCGCCAGTATTTTCTTTGTCTTGTCAAACTGTTTTGGCATTAAATGTCAGCCCTTGGAAAATGGAGGATCAAAATTGAATTCTTTTTATTCAGTGCTAATAACCGCGATTATTTTTTTTATCATTCATCGTATGTAGTGAAATGTTTATAGTTATATATTCTTGTAGTAAACGGTATTTCTACATAATGCAAGTTTTGTCCCAAAACATTCGAAGAAAAATTACCACAATAAAAAAGAAGCAAATTCGGCAATTTTTATTTAATCCAGCTTGTAATTAATAGCGATAATGAACCTTTTAATGGAAAGAATTGAGTGTCTTTATTGAATATGGAGAACACCCTTTTCAGTGTAACGGAATACACAAATATTTCTTTTGCATTTGTTCTTTGAAAGGAACCGAAAGAGGGAACCAGTTGAAAGAACTTGTTTTGGTTGTGAGATTTCACATAATCATCTCTTCCCTCTTTGAAAAATATTGCCAAGATCTAAGTTAGATAGTTGTAGTTCGGGTTTTATACGAGACAGAACGAGTTCTAGTGGAGATGCCGGCTTTGGAAAAGGAACATCATGCATGATTCATTGACATTATCGTGAACTGAACAAGATTCTGTTTTCTCAGGTGTTAATGTTACCTGTCAGCTGACACTGGAATGTTTTTCCTTTTTTTCTCGATGCAGATGTGGTGAAACGTTGAGATTTGTTTAAGAGCAACCTTTCTTGGCAGGAGTGAATTAAAATTTTACACTTCTCTAAGTGAACTCGAATCTTGTTCGACTCAGATGAAGATAAGTAGTTTCAGAGACCACAACAACGTTTGGGTGACTTTGGTATGTATTACTTTATACTTTTGTCGTTAAATTCATTGTGTCATTGTCTCTAGCGTAACGCGTGAAAAAGGGAGTTGAAGAAGAATAAATACGGTGAATGAAAAGGGTTATTTGATTTAATGAAATTAATTTTATACGTGAACAAGAGAGGAAGTGACTTCAATGTTTAATTCTGTGGAGGTTTTCGTCGAGAGTGCTTTAAAGAATGAGAGATATATTTTCATTTGTCGGTAGGAGGTACGTGTTAATAATCATTTGTGTTGAGACATAAAAAATGAGAGTAAACACGCAGATTTTCGAGAAAAAAAAATCGAGATTGTACGTCAGATGTAAAGCTCGAAATTATTACCTAGAAAAAAAAGTAAAATATGCGCTGAAGTTTCTTCGGCGCAATCGAGTTTTTTCTACATTGTATAATCAGACCACCGAAAATAGATCCCTCTTTCGGTGGTCTCGGTATAATGCTGTATGAGCCGCATCCCATGAAATTTTAACCTCAGGCCGGTGGTGGCCTGTCTTATATCGTTGCCAGATGCACGATTATGGCTAACTTTAACCTTAAATAAAATAAAAACTACCGAGGCCAGAGGGCTGCTATTTGGTATGTTTGATGACTGGAGGGTAGATGATCAACATACCAATGTGCAGCCCTCTAGCCTCTGTAGTTTTTAAGATCTGGGGGCGGACAGACAGACAGAGCCGGCACAATAGTTTTCTTTTTACAGAAAACTAAAACTAAATTTATGTCTCTTCCATGTGAAAGATTCCATACTAATTCATGACAGGACGTTTATTAAATTACTATGAATGATATAATTTAGTATCATGCAATGACGACAAAGCATCTGTAGTCGTCACTGTGTGAAGTCAAAGGTGGATTCTATTGAAATTTAGCTGTTTTGCCGGTTATTTCCTGAAATCTAAATGGTAACTTACCCAAGGTCATCAGTTCAGAAAGTTTTTTTGGAACGTAGCTCTATATCTTTTTGGAGACCACGATTGCAAAATAATTAATGGTAAATTATTGGCATGAATCCTCAGACACATTTCAAACTTTTGTGCTGGCATTTTACTTTATACTTAGTAGTAATCACGGTGGTTCAGTTTGTTTGTACTATACATTGACATGATTTACGCTTATGAGTATTTTCTGTGTAAGTTCGGTTTCCTTTTCACAAGATATTTTGGGGAAATAAAAATTTCTCGCGGTTTTTCCGCGTCTTAATAGAAAATCCGGTACAGGCGAGTACACACCCGCAAAGTATCTCCTGAGGTATTGTTTTTGGGGAGCCTTATCTAAATTCCTTCTACGTTAGTGGCGTGATATGAAAGTAGCTTTGCTGTAGGTCATCATGACCTTTTATATTCAGTTTTATCTGTAAATGATCCGTAAGGAATCTAGGTCTTTGTATCTTCGATCTTATTTTTCGCCCATTAGAGTTGTAGGTTAACTTAACCTTTTATAAACAATATCTTGAAACGATCATGGTCGTTGTGCGCGAGAAGAGATCGCGGAAATTTCACCGATAAACACCCAGACGGAATCTAGGCCAGCTGATCTCTGTCACGCATTTCTCACGTTTTCTGCATTTGAGAATGGAGGTATCTTGATGTAAGACAGCGGGAATGGCATAGCCTGAAACCAAGCACTAATTATTCTTAATAATTTTTATGAGGTCGAGCCTAATTTCTGTTGATCTGTCTGTTGTTTCTAAGGACCTGCCAAACTACCTTAAAGCTTCTCAGAAGTACTTTTTTTGGCGTAAATTTTGCATTGAAAGCGATAGGTAGTGTTCTTACATCCGACTTGTTGCCCCGAGAATATTCGTTTCTCTCTCTCTCTCTCTCTCTCTCTCTCTCTCTCTCTCTCTCTCTCTCTCTCTCTCTCTCTCTCTCTAATCGGTGCAGAAAATGGTTCAGTTTTTGTTTACCTTTAGAATTAAGATAGTGAATTTCATATCGATTTGAGTTTATTTCACATATATAAGGATGTAGTATCTTATTATGATATGATTATTGTTGATTTTGTTGTGGACGTACTTGCTGTTGAATTTAACCGTGCGTCGGTATTATGTACAGTATATTACTCTCAGCACGTTAAAACCGTAGTGGCATTGTATTCTTCAAAACGATCTGTACTGTTGAATAATGGAAAAAGACATTTTATTTTATTTTTTGTACTTTAGAATGTAACCCTACAGAATATTATCTGCATTTTATAGTTCTTTGAATTTTGGAGAAAAATTAAATTTCTGACTGAGAATATATACATATATATATATAGTATATATATATACTTATATATACACACATATACATACGTACATACATATATATATACACATATATATATGTTTATACATACATACAATTGTTTGGTGTCTTTGTACTGAAGCGTATGGAAATGTTCATACATATCAATAGTTTTTTCTTTTTTTCTGTGTAAATGCTTTTATTTAGAATTTGCATGAAAGAAGACCAGGTAACGGAGAAAAATTAGCCTTTATACTTTGAAAATTTAAAAGTGGTGATAGCAGATATAGCCCATATATATATATATATATATATATATATATATATATATATATATATATATATACATACATACATACATACATACACACATACATACATACATACATACATACATACATACATACATACATACATACATACGTACATACAATTGTTTGGTGTCTTTATATGGAAGTGTATGGAAATGTTCATACATATCAGTAGTTTTTTTCTTTTTTTCTGTGTAAATGCTTTTATTTGGAATTTGCATGAAAGAAGACCAGGTAACGGAGAAAAATTAGCCTTTATACTTTGAAAATTGAAAAGTGGTGATAGCAGAGATTTTTTATCTGCTATTCTGAAATTTTTTTTTTCCTAGCGCTCATTTTGTTCATTATGCTTTATAGAGTCTACACAGACTAATAAAGAGATTGGTAGACTTAACAGAATCATCATTGATCGCACGACTTTTAAAACTGATCATTTATAGGCTTGCTTCAGGGGAAGTAAGGAATACTGGGTACTTTTTTAAGCTTGATTATAAAAGGGAAAAACATTAAATGTTTGAACTGTACAGGTAAACGGCTTTAAAATAGTTGGTTAACTTTCCGGGTAGGAATCGAAGCTTCAGACTAAATTTTAGTCTTCATTTTCTTAATGCCTTTGGTATTCCTGTCACCGTAAGAATTTCTAACCATTTGCTAGGTAGCACTTTTTGTTGCCAAAAGTTCCTTCATGTAAAGTAATTAGTATAGGCCAAGTTACAATTGTAGTTGGAAAAGGAAAATGCTGCAGGTCAAGTTGTGCTGTTTAATGATAACTGAATAGCTTAACCTTTGAGGAAATAGGTTAAATTGCAAAGCTGTATAATTTCTTTGTAAGTGATGTTTTGATCTGTACAAATTCTGGCCGTTTTCTACATTTAATTTTCAATTATCATAGTTATTTCTTTGAATTTAAAATTCTCGGTTAATATCTTTCCTTTTTACCGTCAAGCAAAAAACTGAAGCACCGGTTTTTTCCGTTTTGTGCCTTTTCCCACCAGTCACGGTGAGCAAAAGGGCTTTATGTCAAGTGATCCTTACCTTCCAGACCGCTCCTCCGCAGACAAATCGCATCACCTACCACTTTATCATTACACGTCCCATAATATCCTATGACTATTATCATTTATTATCCTGCACTCCACCCAAGCTAATGCCGGATACCCCCTGTCGAGAGGGTGGCTGAAGCATGATGCCCCAGAACCTAACCTAGCCATACCCGCCTTAAATATCCGTACCCTTATCCCAGCCGTTGGCAAACCTGGACCAGTCTCTTCCCCCCTCACCCACACTTTCCGTCTTCCTTCATTATTACATACATACAAGAGAGAGAGAGAGAAGCTGGAACCAGGTTATGTATTATTTTGCAGGGGTTTATAGTTGTGACATGTATTTTCTTCTTTATTTAGCTTTGCGTTTTTCAGTCTATTTCCGTAGTTATCTTCCACCAGTTGACACTTATATTACTTTCTTAAAGAGGCAGTCCACGAAAAGACAAAAACGCTGTTTCATTCATAATTTCAGCAGGAAGAGAACCACGTTTTCACCTCCATCACCTCAACACGACAAAGCAAAAAAAGATGGATAAAAAGAGATAAGAAAAAAGATGATGTCCGTGGGAATAAAATCTTGGGTAGCCAAGATCTCTTCCGTGCACCTCCCTCTCTTAAGTGCCCTTTCCAGCCGCCCCCCCCCCCACCTTCCTTTAGCACACATTTACATGGGTATAATGCCCCTACCTAAGGACCTAGTCGTATCAGTGATGCCCTTCGTTGATGCAATATTGGCTTAGCCTTTACTCCACCCCTTCCTGTCACGACCTTCTGCGACGCGCACGCTAAGGATGAATGAAAATCTTGTGTGTATGCGTTTATTCTGTTTGCTGACTTTGCATACAAGGGTTCTCATATTTTACAGTTTAAGTGGCTGTCATATTTAAATTTAAACTCTCTCTCTCTCTCTCTCTCTCTCTCTCTCTCTCTCTCTCTCTCTCTCTCTCTCTCTCTCTCTCTCTCTCTCTCTCTCTCTCTCTCTTAAACTGGTACCCTCACATTCCTACATCAAAAACTTTAATGGACGTAGTTTATAAGTGACCATACTGCTACTTGTAATAGTGTAATATTTGAAAATTTGGAATGGTTTTAAATTGAATTTTAAGGTGCACTTTTTGGACAAGTTTACTAAAAGTGCTCTTCATTTAGTCTGCACCAGGGAAGAATGCCTTGTCCTTGTAAAGAATAAAGTATATTTTGCTTTTAGAGAAGAAACATTTTCTTTGCAGTTACAGAAAATAAGGTTTTTTTCAGAGACTATTAAGCATTTTCATTTAGATAGGAGAATGTACTTTGATTTTAGACAGATGTCTCCAGTTTGCTTTGCTGGGGAGAAATGCATCTTGTTTTAAAAGAGGATAGATTAATTCACTCCTGTATTTTCATTTTTGAAGGAAAAATATATTTTGAATTATTAGAGTAAGAATGTACAGTATTTTGCAATTTTTGTTGGAGAACGGATTGTGCATGAGTCTGGAGAAATGTAATTTAATATTTTGAGAAAGGAATGAAATTGCATTTTTTAAAAATGTATAGTACAAATTTAGTGGAAATTTATTAACGGTTTTTCAAAGAAAGAGCACTCCTTTCTTTTATGAAGATGGTATTTTTCAGTTTGCCAGAAAAAAAATGAGTTTTGCTGTTTTTGGGGAGAATAAAAATGTTAGAGTTTTAGGGAAAAATTCTTTTGTAGGTTGGGATTAAAAGGCATACTAGGTTTTTTGGAAACGATTTTATTTTGTGTCTTTACAAACATTGTGTTTAGCTTTGGGGAAGAGTTAATCTTTCAAAATGCTACGAATGTTTTATTTTCACTATATTGATGGAGAATATATTTTTCTGCGTTGGGGTATTATGCGAATTACAGCCCTGAAAGTCAAAGACTTCGAGGAGAATAATTATTCTTTATTGAAAACATAGCGGAAGTTTCCTTTTATATAATTAGTCGATTTGAAATTATTTTTTGGCCCGATTTGTACTTTTAGTTATTTTCGTTTTTTTAATGGATGTTTCTTATGATTAGTATGTTATCATTAAAAAAATGAAAATAAAAGAAGTTTTGATGTAATCTTATTTAATTCAAACGTCCATTCTTTTCGTATTTTCACTTTAGTTTTTTGCTTTTGTGGATTTTAATCGTTTTCACGTACAATCTAAAAAGATACAGTTTATGGTATCGCTTTTGTTTACATTTAAAATAGTACATTAAAGTAATTGGATAACGGTTTAGTCAGCATTCTTCTCTCAGCATCTCTCTCTCTCTCTCTCTCTCTCTCTCTCTCTCTCTCTCTCTCTCTTGTATCTCAGATATCTCTATCCATGTATTAAAGGAAATATCCTATCTACATGTATAAAGGAAATGTGTATTATTATTATTATTATTATTATTATTATTATTATTATTATTATTATTATTATTATTATTATTATTAATCTATACGTGTAATTATGAAACTATTCTCTTTCACGTTTTGCACTTTCAACAAAATTTTCTTTGTGTACAGTAGAATTGGCAGGATAATCCCCTCCACACGCACTTTTTGTTCTATTCACAGTAAACTTAAAATATGTTTGCTAGATTGGGTAGTTAAATAGCCTTCAGTGGTCCATATTAATGCAATTTTCTATTGATATATGCTTGAGGAAGGCAGATTATACTGTAACGTGAGACTACCCAGTCTAACAGGAGTCCATTTAAAGAGAATGATTTTGATATTACACTTTACCTTACGCTAAATTTTTAATGGATAAGACGTGTGAAAAGAGAATCGGTTCATGAATGAGGCTATTTGTATGGGTTGTGAACAACATCAGCATAATATATATATATAATATATATATATATATATATATATATATAATATATATATATATATATATATATATATATATATATATGTAAATGTATACACACTTGCTAGCAGAATGCCCGCGTTGCGCAGTCTGAAAATTGGAAATGTCCAGAATAGCTCTGAATAATTGCATATATGGCTTGATTAAGTTGTTTCGAATGCCTCTTAAAAAAGTTACCTTTCATGTCTAAAATGTACTGTGACGTCCTCAGATGCTCATCTCTACTTGCCAATCTAACGTGTTCCGTTCACCATCGCCTTAAGTATTCGAATGTCTACATAATTCTCTCTCTCTCTCTCTCTCTCTCTCTCTCTCTCTCTCTCTCTCTCTCTCTCTCCGTATTGTAATGGCTCCATAAATTAATTGTAAATTCTGTGGAAAATAACGAGTTTTTCTGCTCACTGCAATTGCGTATTTATCCTTAATTGTGGGGAAGGAGGATAACATCTATAATAAATGCATTACCTTATCACAGTTCCCTTTCTAAAAGATTTTTTGCAAGAGATATTCACTGCAATTATGTGTTATCATAATGTGTATTTTTGGGGGAAGTGAGGATCCAGTCGTTTATGCAGTTTTAAAGAGATGCAGTCATTCTTATAGATCACAGTTCTGAGTTTCCTGAATTGAAAATTTGGCTTAGGGCTAGGAAACCTTGCATGTTTGCATGAATCACGCCAAATTACTGAAAAGTTGCATTTGTGGACCACTTGGCAACTGGCTAGTTGCAGCCATTAGTGAGGATTTGTTGGACACACACACATACATGTGTGTGTGTTTGTGTGTATAAAGTGTCTATATGTTTTTGGTGTTCAGGCGTTCTAATAAGTTCGAACATTTTCGTGCTAATATTATGCATGAGTTGACATGCATTATTACCGTCATTACATCGTTTTCATCCTTTACTACCTCTGACATTTCGAAGAGTTGCGTTGACATTATGTTTACGATGAATAATGTATGTTGATCACGTGTCAGAGAAAATCAGTAGGTTCATTTATTTGATTCAGAAGTTTCCTTGCTGGAAAAAATCGTGCTGAACACAGCTCATACAGACATTAGATCTTTTCATCTCTTACAGCTTTTTTGACCTGACGAACGCCTTCACTGACATGAGTCAAATTGTGGGTTAAGGAATGATCTCTCAAACCAAATGCTCTTCTTGGGAAAGTGAACTGATTGTTAAGCCCTTGCCCCAACCCTCATTGAGTATCCTTCTCACCACCAATTATTGGTGTTCGTAGAGCGGGAAGAGAGTGGAAGGAGGTTTATTGATGACGCTGTCTGTAAGGAGGATCATGTTCTTGAGGGCCATAATGTAGGCGGAGTTGTTCCAGCCCTAGTTCAGAGCATAGATGCCAGCTCATTTGCCTGGAATTTATGGCCGGGCGGCCTCCTCTCGCGCTCTCTGTCACTAATTGTGCCGATACAAATGACGTGCTTTCGCCCTTCACATGCTTTACTGAGGTTTATTAAGAATTATCGCTTGTTTAATTATGGCTTGTTTTTAAGAGATGATTAACCTGAACAAATCTATTCGGGCTTTGAAAATAAAGCTAGGTGCTGTGTCAGGTTTGCTTATTTTATGGCTTTTACACTTGTTTGAATATGGGCGGAAGAGTGCTTGTGTGCTTTGGGGCGTAAGTGTGTTAACAGGTTTGTCCGAGATTTAGTATAATAGCTCTGGTTTAGAATTTCTTTTATATGTTAGAATAAATGGTAGTTTTGGGGCAATTGCATTATTCTCTATAAGCGTCCTTTGGAAATGTTATATTCTCTCCCTCTCTCTCTGTCTGTCTGTCTGTCTGTCTGTCATATATGTATGTGTATATATATATATGTATATATATATATATATATATATATCTCATATATATATATATATATATATATATATATATATATATATATATATAATAGTTGATTATTCGTATTAGTCCTTTGTAAATTTAAATTTGGTTACATGTAAGTTTAGTGGACATTTGAATAGAATTGATTTCCCCGAAAAAATCTGTATAATCTATTATATTTAAACTAAATGAAAAATGGAGCGTTGAGCAAAATAGCCTAGTATATTACGTCACTGTCTACTTTGTGGACATAGCATCCTCACCTATGCTGTTGCATGATTGTACTCAACATTTATGCTATTTTAAATAGTGAGCAAATTTAAAATTGTTAATAATCTGTTCGTTGTTTGCTTTTAATCCTAAGGATTTCCAGTTCAAAGATTTTGCTCGAAAGACTTGCCGCACCACTGCACAAGGCAATTCCTCTTTTAGCAAATATGCATTCATGTAGTTTATTTTCGAGTTTACATCATGTAAGAATAAACGTAGCAAGTAAAATTCGATACAGAAATATTCGCTTTGGTCAAATAAAAATAGAAATTAACGACATTTTATCCTAGAATTATGTTTTGTTTGATGGCTGGTCCTTTAAAAATTGAAGTCACGTCTTAGAGAATTTAAAAGTTCATTGTAATTTATGTTCTGTTTTACATATTTTGTATTGATATAGGGAAGAGGATAGTTCTTAATTGTATTTCATAACTTTCAGTATTATACTACTTGCCTCAGATATCCATTATTGTCCATGCATCTTTATAGCATGTAAAATGATACGCATACATCTGCATCTGCTTGTTGTTTGATGTGACAAACACTTATTTCTGTAATATAAAAAAAATGTGATCTCACTGAACGATGAATCTCAAACTTCGTCCTTCAATGTCCCAAGTCAGTTGGATTCACTTCTTGAGGTTAGGAAGGTCGAAGCATTCAAGAGTGACTTGCTTACCTTCTCATACTCAGTCAAGGGAACGCTCTTTTTTTAAATCACGAACGTTACTAAGCTAGATTTTAATGGCCTTCATTTTGCCAGGATTGTGCTTTGCACTGCATATTCATCTAGACAGTGCTTATTTAAAAAAAAAAAATTGAAAATTACGTTTCGAAATTTAGAGTTTACAGTATACTTCGTGCGTAAATTTTCTAACATGCTAAACGGTAAACATGTTACCGCTGTATTTTATGAAATTTTCTTTCAAGATTAATTAGTTACTTCTTGCGATATCTTTGGTGAGTACTTTTTATATGATATATATATATATATATATATATATATATATATATATATATATATATATATATATATATATATATATATATATATATATGTGTGTGTGTGTGTGTGTGTGTGTGTGTGTGTATGTACATATATAGAATATATATATTATATATATTTATAATTATACATACATTACATAGTATATATAATATATATACGTATTATGTGTGTGTGCGTATGTATGTATGTTTGTATATGACTATGGTGGAAAATGGAAATATTCCCCTTCCGCTTCTTTTCTTTTATCCATCAGAGCATAGGAAATTCCACATAGCCACTTGGTATTATGTTGAATCCCACGTTGTTGTAATAAGTTTGAGTTATATGAAATATAAGGTTTATTACATTCTTGGTTCAAGGAATAGATTTATGGCGCTCAGTATGTATCCACTTTCCTATGAAAATTGTGCATTATGATTTTAACTACTCAGGCATAGAAAAAAATAGGCTGGTATGACATGGTTGTTGATGGGCCCCTATCCTTTCTATAATGCATACTTAAAAGATAAATAACGGTTTTATTATGAAATGCAGGATTTAATCCTTGCACAGTGCGTCCACATCTTATTAGCTATGTAGCATGAAGTAGGGATCGTCGACCACAAAATGTAGTATTGTACAGTTTCCCAGAAAACTCATTTATGTCCCTTGACATCCCAGTTAATATCGGCCTGATCATTGTGGGGATTGCAGAATTCAGAATATTGGAGCTCAGTGTTAATTAAACTGTAGGTGTTGTATCACAGCCTTTTTGTGATTCAGTTTGTTTAATGTATCCTTACTAGCTTGGAGCTTGCTAAGGATGAAATAAAATGGTTTTGTTTTTGTTTGTTGGAAAGAATTAATTGAATCATAATTGAATTAATGTCTTAATTTAAAGAAATAACGTATCAGAATGCCACCTTAGGAAAATGTCCTCCTTTGCCTTATTGGGTAATTATTGTTCATGTAAATATTCGGTTCTTTCGTGAACTATTTGCTCAAAACGTTCATTGCTTGATGTATATTCTGCAGTTGTAAGAATAGGTTGCTAAAAAGCAATATTTTAGGATATTTACTTAATCTTTTATTTCTTTTGTTTTTCCATTTGGAGGAAGAATAGGGTGTAATTTTAGTCAAAGAAAAAGATGACAGTTAGACGAGTAGAAAGAAGACTAGACAAAAGAAATTGAAGGAAGCAATTAAGCATAACGCACTTTCATATTCTTAACTGTTCGCTCAACAGTTAAAATGCCTGAAACGGAAATTGCGACAAGATTTCAAAGCATAAACGTCAACGGAGACTATAAAACTCTCGCACAAGAAGAGTAATATTCTCATCCTTTAATTAAAAGCTAACAATGCTCTCCAGGTGAATCAAGTATCACAGAGACCTTTTGGAGCATTCTCTCTCTCTCTCTCTCTCTCTCTCTCTCTCTCTCTCTCTCTCTCTCTCTCTCTCTCTCTCTCTCTCAGATCATGGTCTCACCATCTGTGAGAAGGACAGGCAAAGAAGTGTGCTCCAAATAAGGAAAAATGATGACCTGTTAAAAAAAAAGAGAAATAACGGGAGGGAAAAAAAGTCAAAGAAGGGAGAACGGAGAGGGTTGGTGAAAGGATTTGCATAGTACGAGTTTGAATTGTGGGAAGATCCTGCGTTTGGCCGTAAATGTATTTCACATTGCACCTTGACTTCTTCAGGCTGAGTGACTCTAGTTTTTGGAAAGAAATGTCTAATAAGTTTTAAAGTTCCGGTATAAAATGATGTAATTACGGGCATTTCTTCGTTACTTCTGTGAAAATTTTCATTATTGTATTTTGTGGAGTGATCATTATTTATTTTGCAAATTTTTTACTGACTTTTATTTTCATTACGAAAAGTGAGAGTTCATTAGCATTTCAAGACCGCCAAGTTTGATAATAGAAATAAATTATTTAACCAAAGGGTACAAATGTCATTGACTGCGTAAGTTTACAGTTTTAAAACTTTTCTTAGTTGATAGTTTATTAATGTTTAAAACTGACATATGATTTTTAATAGAGTTGTTTTAAGTCAGTTGTGCGCAAAGTGCATGGAATACTTGGTGTCCCATTTAGAATATGCTCCGGATTCATTAGAGCTGGAATTCCCCGTTTCTTAATGATTTTGTATACTCTCAATTACTCAGTCATATTTTTTTAGCCTCTCTCTCTCTCTCTCTCTCTCTCTCTCTCTCTCTCTCTCTCTCTCTCTCTCTCTCTCTCTCTCTCTCTCTATGATATGTTGACCTTCATACCTTCAAGAGATTTTAGTTTCGAGGTTAGTTGTAAATGACTGCCTTTGCAAATTACCTCCTGAGGGTATTTGTCAAGATTACTGGTTTGGTTAATGGTTATCGTATTATGCCTGAAGAAATATTAAGGATGCTAAGGAAGATGAAATATTGAAGGCCACGATCTTTTCATTCATGCAATTCTTTGTACGAAAAGAAGAATGTCTCATTTGGAAAATAACCGTAGGCAAATGAATGATAATTGTACATATACGTTTGGGTGTATACTAGTATTTTAATATGTGAAAAATTACGTCTGCTCTATACTTACTTGCATGAAATTTTTAAGTGTAAAAATACTGATTTTAGCTGACAATTTCCTTTTATATCATTCTAGGCAATGAGGATAAAGCAATTTTTATACTCGGGAAAAGCAGGTAAAGAGAACTCTGCCTCCAGTGCTTGTTTATTGAAGCTCATCGTCATCTTCACTATTTTATTACTTTTTGTTCGCTTGCCAGACTTCCATAAAGTATCTAGATCCTGATCCAGTAATCACTTGTTTTGACGTTGCTTTTGAGCAACGCTGGCTCGGGGTCGGGCAGGAGAGGAGAAGACAGTGGTCAGTGGTTTGCGTGTTGAGATGAACGTCAAGTATATCCGCACCATTTTAAGTGAAGGTTGCATCAACCATTATATGTGAATTTTATAAGGTATCTTTTCGAGGAGAGAGAGAGAGAGAGAGAGAGAGAGAGAGAGAGAGAGAGAGAGAGAGAGAGAGAGAGAGTGTGTGTGTTGTGTGTGTGTGTCTCTCGCGCGAGTTCCATCCCCTGGGAAATGTTAAGGGGACGTATAATCGTATTGAACTTCTCTTTCAGTTCCATCTATTTTTATTCATTTCAGGTTGAGGTGAAAGGGGGCATTTTCGAAGAGTAGAGGTTGGAGGTGGGAGGGTGTACTGTATATTGTTGATTAGGACATTGTTCCCAGAAGGCCAGAACCAACACGACAGACATATCTCTTCCCCGGCCGCCATGCGAAATGCCCGCACCGATGAATTATAAATCGTAACAACCCTCCTTAATGATTTTGTAGATTAAAACATATGGCAGCTTGGCATGCCAGATGGCAAAGGCAGGTGGAGTCGAGAGAGTTTTAAGCTATGGCAACTAGGCACATGATGTCTTAATAACTTCTCGGTAGGCATTAACATCACTCTGCCAACAGAGAATCGTGAGAAAATTCTTTTTTATGTCTAACGCTCAAGGGGGATTAAGAGAAGCAACATGCATTAGACCGACCCGATCAAAGTTCGTCGGGAACGGAATGGTTTGCAGGTTTTTTTTTTTTTTTTTTACACAGGATCCTCTCCTCTAGCGAGAGTATGCAAGTAGGAATTTGGGACTGCTTTTTTTCAGCCTGAGGGTTGTTTTTGCGTCTGTTATGCAGTTTGGTTGTTGTTTTTTTTATGATAATGTCCTGTGTTCTATATGCCATGGTAAGAATTTAAACGGTGAAATCATTTTATTTCAGGTTGTTAATTTTAATTTTGGGGACCAGCACATCTTATTAAACAATGAGTAGAATTATCTTGCAAAATCATATAAGGTGTTTATATGATTTTCATTCATATTAGCGGTTATTCAGCTTTTCAGGTTTTTATAATAATGTTTATGCGAAGGGAGATCATGTTCTGTTCATTTGCCCCGCATTATGGCCACGTATTCACGAGATATTAGTAACGGCAGCCGGCAGCTCTACCTAATCATCATCAGCTCTTTCATGGAGCTCCCACTAAAGAGAACTTCCTTTCACTCCGAATTTTACGACGATCATGTGGTGCATTTACGTGGTTTAGTGAATCCTTGATTTCCTTTTATTTTATGTTTAATCGCTTTATTTGTTTAAGTCTGTCCTTGCCCTGAAGTCTGTTCTTAAGGTCATTTAACCGAACCTCACCTGACACGGTTTTCATAGGATGGTTATTAAGAATGTCGCTCGATTTTAGACGTATTTCGTCATATTTGCCAAAAGACACTTTACCATGGAGTCTTCAGACCCTTGTTATTGCTTCTATTGTTGAACAAGATAAATAATTCAAAGTTTTTAGGTAACAGATCCTTTACTTCCACAGTTGACGTTCTTAACGTGTTTTGTCATATTTTACCTTGCCACGTTTTGTTAATTCTCTGCTGTTTGCGATCTGCTTTATTGTTATTTTTCAGACGATCGTGAAATTTTTAAATATATTGCAATGATTTGAAATTCCATCCTTTATGGAAGCGTTCTTTCATCTTACATTTTGTAGGAGCGGCGGTTAAGTAGATATTTTAATTTTTTCGTGGAAAGAAACATGCTAAGGCAGTGAGTTTTTGGTGTACATCAGCGTAATTTTCCGAAAGGTTGTGCTAAAACTTCATGCATCACCTGTTTTCAAATAGTTCTCCTCGAATGTCTGGACGATATTTGAAAAGCGTAACAAGTCGAAATTCACCCGGTTGTATGCCTCACTACCTAGTCGTATTACCAGTTACCATTCAAATTTTTATTAATTAATTAATTAATTTTTTTTGGGAAGAAGCATGTTACAGAAATCTTAGAAGACATTTTTTAAAATTTTAATTCATGCTAATATTCACATTTCACTCAAAATTTAATCTGTGAAATCTTCTGAGATGTGACATTTTTTTAATTCTCAGCATGGATTTATTTAACATATCTACATTCCTTTAGATCACTCCAAAAGCTTTAATTGTCTGAAGTAATTCAAAAGTCCAGCATTTACAGTTTATATGATTGGGAAACTAATTTCAAACATCACACCTTCATGGTCAACTCTTGGTTAGATGATAATGTTACAAACTATTCCAGTTCATCATTTTTACCGCTAAATTTTTTGTTTTTTTTGTCACCATTTTGTGTTATATGTGTACACCTGTGTGAGAAATTTTAATTTTTTTGCTTGATGGTATTTAAGATATACATATCTACTAGTTTGTAAGGAGATGTAAGGACCTTTCCTGGCTAGCAGTTCCCTTTGGTCATTTTACCCTGTTTAAACCTAAAATCTCAAAGGGTAAAGGCGGATTAAGCACACAGAGGGAGTGTTCACCCGGATTTTGCTTTCATTTCAAATGTGCTGTTGATATTGTGCGTTGTGTGTAATTCAAAAAGTTTTTTCTTTACATTGTATTTACAGTTTTACATGATTGGGAAATAGGACTTTGCATTAAACATCACACCTTCATGGTCAACTTAACATTGGTTATTCTGATTTATTGGAGCTTGTAATTGGAATTTGCAAATTAATGAACACTATTCCAGTTCAGGGAGGTACACCTTACCTCCAGAGGAAAGTCGAGTCAGTAGCCATTTGGCGCTTTCGACCGCTACCATCGACTAAATCGGTTTATTTTTTTATCACCATATTTGTGTTTAAAATTGGTTCAAATCCCAGCTACTCCTGAACATCCTCCTTCATCAGTACACCTGTGTGAGCTCTAACAGCTTCAGTTATGTTAAGAAAGGGGCTTTGACAGACGACATGCGGAAGCGTGAGTTGCTTTTTCTAATTTCCTGCACGAACAGAAAAAGAATTTGGCTTTTTCTAATTTGATTTTAAGCCGAAATTATGTCTCAGAGAAATAATTTTAAATGGCGGATTTAAGACCGTTATTGCAAGAAGCCAAAAGGTCATGGTTGCATTTTTAAGATTTTTTGAGATGATGAGGTTTAATGTGGTATTGAATTACGCGCATCCGAGACGAGTTTGTTTCTACGGCACATTATCTGCTTAATCCAAACAAACTCCACTATTATAGCAGTGAAAGTGCGATATCGTTTTAGAGAAGAATGACAAAAGACATATGTTGTGGCTTTTAAAATACGTGGTTGCAAAAAGTAAGAAATATTTGGAATAGAAAAGAATTCAAGAGGGATTATCCAGCTGCTAGGAGACTGACTTGGCATTCTGCTGACTGTCACCCGCCAAGTCTTTAGAAATTTGACGTGTTTGGGAAATATTTGGTTAAAACGCATACTAAAGTTTCCTAAATAGATTTTCTGTTTAGACAAGTGATTACGAAAGCGTCCTTTAACATTATCTCGTTCACAAATTCATTTCCAGCCGCAACATTTGTCACCTATTTAAAAACAAACCTTGCCTTTGCTATTAAAGCATCGAAGCATCTAGCATTTATAACAGTTAAATTCTTGGCATATTTACTGTTGCTCAGCACAGTACATTTTAAGTGGTTTTGTGAAACCAGACTAAAGGTAGGGTATGGCAGCTAAAACTTTCCCTTGTGTGCTTATACAGTCCACCATTATGAACGCTGTCAGAAAATTGGGTCTTAGCCCAAATAGGGTCATGCCATGACGACCGCACATAAAGATGTCTTCGTAAGAATATGTGCTATTTTGCTACGCAGCCATTCTGCGTGTTTATGTATGTATGCATAACACACACATATATGCATATATACGCACAGTAAAAGTACGCATGTGAGATTAAAAAAAGTCTGCAAACCGAATGTTTTTTCGTACACTCATGCATATATGCACGGAAATAGTTTTAAACTTGGGTGATCGTGATTTCTTCATATTTAAAACCTTGTATTTACTACTTCAAGATGATATATTTTTGGATCATGGGTGATGGGGTGTTTATTTTGTGAGAGGTGTTTTGAAATAGAATGTAGAAGAAATTGCTTTGATAGAAAATATGACATCGTAACAAAATAAACCATGAACAACCAAAACAAATCTCAGTCCACGAAAGCGTTTAGCGCTCTCCTAGCTGAGGAAACTTAGATGTCTGGGACTTTTGCAAACGAATAAAAATCTCAAAAGAAGATTCCCAATATCCATCCTAAAGTGTGACTTGTTATGACACGTTGAGATTGGAATGTCAGTGGATCACGCAAAGGCTTTTGCCTTTGTGGTTGGTCTGTTTACACATTGGTCACGCTTGTAATTATAGCTCCTTGGGACAGACTTCGATTTGCTCGGCTTCGTGTATAATCTCTTTTTTTTTTTTTTCCAAAGTGAACGTTTCTCTTTCTGTTTCTTTTGTTGCCCCTTGCTCCCCTACCTTCCATTCAGTTGTGGGTTGTTAAATGTACTTTTGGTATGATACAGACTTCGTAACAGTGTAAATTCAAAAAAACATTCTAAAGACATACAGTATGGATGCCCCAATATTATGTCTGCGGCCTTGTATGTGACATGTTTTAAGCTTCAGGCTTTGTCTTTCATTTGCGTATACTGATATATATATATATATATATATATATATATATATATATATATATATATATATATATATATATATATATATATATATATATGTGTGTGTGTGTGTGTGTGTGTGTGTGTGTGTGTGTGTGTGTGTGATATATCACAAAATCACTTAGGAAGGTGAGTGAAAACCGGTTTTCACTAACCTTCATACGTGGATTTTGTGATATTCTCAAGCATGCGTTCCTCTGGCTGCATTGATATATATATATATATATATATATATATATATATATATATATATATATATATATATATATATATATATATATATATATATATATATATATATATATACTAGCTGACTAACTTGGTGCTACCCAGGAAACTGTGAATGACAGTCTAGGGTAAAGGGAGGAAGAGGGAAGGGAGGGGGTGGGAGGAAGAGGGAAAGGGGAGGGGGGGGATGGGAGAGAGAAGGGAGAGGGGGAGGGAAGGGGGAATGGGGGTGAGGGAAGGGAGGGTGAGGGGAGATATAGGAGGAGGGAAGGGATGGGGAATTTGTGTTCCAATATTACAAGAGTATAAAAGGCATCTCCAGTGAATAAAAAAATAAATAAAAAATATTGCATTTCTACAATACATGCTCATGTGTGTCTGTGTTTGTGTGTGGGGTGGGGAGAGAAGGTCTGTCTCCCTTGCAATAACAGAGGGAACTTTTATCAATTGCATGAAATGCGCTGCACGGCAAATCGGAGGAGAGTCGAACAGGTATTGGACGTCATTAAAATGTACAAATTCGTAGTGGCTGAATGTACTTGTCGTGAAAAAGAAATTGGATCCGTTATTTCTCGACAATCCTTCACAACGTTCAGGATATGTGAACAGAAGGGAGAAGCAGGCGGCTGAGTTCGTGGTTCCCATTTATCTATAATTATGTCCAAGAAAAATTCTTGTCATTCAGTTTGACTGCATAGGCAGGTTTATGAATATTAAAAGGACTCGCTTTTTGATGCTTAAAAATAAAATTTGGACGAATTGACCGAAGTAGAATCTTTGAGTGGCAATGCAAGCTGACAGTGGACCATGCTAAAGTCCCCTCTGCCTCTTTCTTCCAGGGTACCACCAGAGGTAGGCTCATGTAATCACTGTGCCTCTCAGCCAAGAGTTGGTTTTGTTGTAAAGAGTCCATGAGGTATTTACCCCTAATCACTTTCTATTGTTGCCATCCGAGGTTTAGCATAGTTGATGTTCAGTCAAAGTGTAGTCAGATGATTCAAAAATAAGATTCATGTGAAATTGTAACTTTCTGAGACTGATGTCATGGGTTTTACGGGTTTTGTGAAATTTTTTTATTTTTATAGTTGTGTGTGTGCCCTGTAGCCACCCATGTAATCCTTAAAGTTGTGCTTTTGTATGGTAAATTTAAATAGTCAAATTTTGTAATAAAACTGTAAAATCAAATGAATCATGCTGGACCACCTGTTGGATGTTTGCAGATTTATGCCCTTCGGGTCAAGTTATCCCAAGTCAACCAACATCTTGACTCAGAACTAGTGCGTCGGAGGTAAAAATTTGCGAGATTTCGTCCTCTGAAACCCGATAATCTGAATCGGCGAGCGTCAGGAACGTCCAGCAAGTGATGGTTTTTCGTGTTTGGCTGAGAAACTGCACAGATATTATGGGACAGGTTCAAGGGTATAGATTTTGCCAGCCATTTGAAATTGTTAAGGAGCGATTGCGCGCATTCGGGAGCTATTAGCTTAATTTTCTTTGTTTTATAGTGGCATGATGTAATGGCTGCGGCCTCTTGTGAATTCACCCTTGCATCCTATGGCATGTCACATGTGCGAAACGCACTTGATGCAGACTTTTGCACACTTGTGAGTGCACTAGTCGGAGACGTGTTGTGGCGATGTCTCAAAGATTAGTTAATCGCACTGAAAACGATAAAAAAACTTCAAAAACCTGTTTGATTAATCTAAATTTGAAAGAATTTCCTTGCCTGTATTGCCAGTGAAATTAGCAGATTGCTACTTTCAAAGAATTGTTTGATGTTCATGTTAACTGAAGTTGTGAACTAGATATCGTAACTAACTTCGCATGATTACCTGATGCCCTGGGAGAGAAAGCCACTTAGAGCCATCAAAGTTCTAAGTGTAATTGTTGCTAACTGTACTGTCACACTAGAGTTAGAATAGAAGGCTACTACATGCCTTGTCATGGTGTTTGAAAGAGTTCTGCTACTTCCCTTAGGATTGTGTGTAGGACCTTCACAAGGTTGAAGGGAGAAAGCTTTTTGAATGATTGTTGTGTTCAGACCACAGTTTAGTAGAGTTGTTGTACGTTTGTTGTTAAAGTTTAAAGTAAAATTCCTATACCTTGGTTTCCGTCTTGTCTAAAGCTTTCCACCATGTCCTCCTTGTTCTGTAGGATGCCAATTATGCTCGATTCCTGTCGTACAAGGCGCCGTTACAGGTGGCTACCTTTGCTTTCAAGGTCTTGGTATTTGGGCTCGCCATAAGTTCATGTCTCCTGTAACAGGTCCTTCAGACATACCTTTGGGAACCGGAAGGGAAGAATTGGTCAACTTGTTCTAGTCAACAATTATGTTGTCACCTTTGTTCTTAGGAGAGGAATTAGAAATTCGTGTCATTGTTGATGTCTCGGGTAAGGCATATAAAGAAACTGCTTATGTCGGGAAGTAAGGGAGAATCTAACCTGTTAACTAGAAACATGAAGAGTTTGAGTCAATATAGTTGTAATTTGGAGCAATAGTAAGGTCGCTGTAACTTGGATGAATAGCCAGGAGGAGGCTAGGAGTAAGTTTATAGCTGATAGGGTTGGATAGGCTAACAATATTCTACAGAAGTGTGGAATGGTGCTGAAGTATGTGCCGATCAGATGCAATCCAGATGACATTTGGTCAAGAGGGACTAGTTTGGGAGAGCTGACAGCCAGCCGGTTGTGGCATCAAGGACCCCTGTTTCTTCATAGTGAAGGTTCTGCCAATCCTTCACCACTTTTTTTTATAGATGAAGCCTAGCAAAGCCAGGCTAGTAAGCAAGTTGAACTACAGGAAGAAGTAGCCATGATACAACCAGCAGACATCTGGACTATAAGGGAGATTATTGTCGAGTTTAGTATTTTGTTGAGAACTGTATAATGAAAAAATGTATTGAAGTTCTTAAAAAGTGATGCTAAACCATTTTTGAAACTTGTTCATTTGGAACAAAAGCATTATTTGCCTTCAGTGTATAGTTATTTGAAAAAGGGATCTAAAGTGTCCAGTAATGTTATTAATTTTGTTAACCAGTTAGGGTTAGTTTTGATTGATGGCATTATATACTCAAGAAATATAATAAAGAATGTTGTAGGGAATAGAGATCATTTAATCTTGTTGCCCGCAAAAAGCAAATTAGTACAGTCATATCTGTGACACTTGCATACGCTAAACATGCATTGTGACGTGAACTCCCTAATCGCTGTTTTCCACCAGAAATATTTGTGTCCGGGACTGAGATGTTTGGAGAAGTGAGTTGTGGGAGATTGTGTAGCATGTGTTAGAGCCTTCAGACCCCTCTGCAACATCTACCTTCTCCTCCATTTTCCTCGCATGACCGCAAATGTCATTTCATTCATCAGTATCAGCATTGACTGCACCCGTCCCCTCCAGGGGAGTAGGCTACATTTTGCTAGCCACCTGTGTGACCACCTGCTGTATATTCAAAATGTTATTTGGCCCTCGACACTGCAACAGTTGTTTTGAAGAGTGCCACCAACATTCTGCGGAACACCCTGTGTCCTTCGGGACCCCGTTATGTTTATGTGAACATTGTTGTGTTCCTGTGGGAACCATTTGTCTACACACATTTAGTGTGCCGCCTGAGTTACTGGCTATTGAGTAGAATTGTTGCAGTATATATGCCCCAATGATGATGGTGTCATAAGCTCAGTCAGTGAGTTCTACAAACGAGAAGAAAGTCTCCGAGCTGTAGAGTACATTATTCCATTTGATTGTATATGATGACAACGAGGATGAAGAAACCGACAGAGAAGCTGGGAAACTCAACAATGAAGTGAGTGAGAATAATGAACTCACACAGAGAGAGATGGGTCAGTTTAGTGGACGTGCTGAACGATTAGACACTGATAGAAGTGAGTGAACTAGACCAAAAAGAAGGGCAGTGGTATCCCAAAGACTGAGAATGCAGAAATGGGTTAAGAATATTGATGTATAGTGTAAACACAGATAAAACTTTGTTAAGGGTTGGGAAGTGAGTGTTAATGCTTCATGCTGCCGAAACGCGGTGCACAAGTGTATTTGTGTTATGTGTAATGTCATGTAAACCCCTTTATACAACTCGAATTAGGTGTCTGAGTTTTTTGAGAGTGATTACTCTTGTTTGTAGATTGTGTATCTTGAGTTGTGTATCTCGAGTCTTAAGCTACATTCAACTGTGGTGCAACAGTTGAACGTAGGCCATGGCGGACGACAGACTTATGTCCAACCTGTCTAAACATTCCTGTTGCCTTCCGTGTGGCCAGATTTTTCTGGTGTGTAGTATGTCGTGAAAAAACAGTTGGATCCGTTTTTTCTTGACAGTCCCTTCACAACATTCAGAATATGCAAACAGAACGGAGAAATGGGCGGCCAAGTTCGTGGTTCTCACTTATCTATAATTATGTCCTAGAAAAATTTTTGTCATTCAGTTTGACTGCACAGGCAGTGTTATGAATATTAAAAGGACTCGCTTTTTTGATGCTAAAAGTAAAATGTGGATAGATTGCCAATGTAGAGCTCTTTAATTGGCAATGCGGTGACAATAGACCATGCTAAAAGTCCCTCTGCCTCTTCCTCCCAGGTACCACAGAGGTAGGCTCGTGTAATCACTGTGCCTCTCAGCCAAGGTGGTTTTTGTCCATAATTATTCACCTCTAATCACTTTGTATTTTTGCCATCTGAGGTTTAGCGTAGTTGATGTTCAGTCAAATTGTAGTCAGATGATTCAAAAATAAGATTCATGTGAAATTGTAACTTTCCGAGACCGATGTCATGGGTTTTACGGTTTTGTGAAATTTTTTTTATTTTTATAGTTGTGTGTGCCTAGTAGCCAACCACATGGTCCCTAAGGTTGTACTTTTGTATGTTAAATTTAAACAGTCTAATTTTGTAATAAAACTGTAAAAACCAAATGAATCTTGCTGGACCCTCTGTTGGATGTTCGCATATTTTTGCCCTTCAGGCCAGATTATCCCAAGCCAACCAACATCTCGACTCAGAACTAGCACATCAGAGGTAAAAATTCCTTACAGTACTGCTAACTCGTTACTGTATGAAACTTCAGAAGCTCAAGGAAGAAATGGAAATGTGATCATTAGGCCTAGTAGTTGAAACCAAAATGGTGAACTCAATTTGATAGTGTATGATCAGCTAAGTGTTTGTGTTTTTTTCTGTTTGTGTTTGTGAGAATTCACTGCATTACATTCGATAAACGTGTAAAGAATGACTTTTAAAGGCTTCTCGTTTGTCCTGAAATTCTCCGAAGATATTCTAGGGATAGTGAGCGATTAGCGTGCATTGCAAAAGGTGACTGCACCTGTTAAGAAGCGTTCGATATAGTGTAGTAGAAAACATCATCACTAAACATTGATTTTTTTTTCTCCCATCCCCTTCATTTTCGTTTCCTCATTTTACATTTACTTCATTTCCTACTACTTGCTTCTCTCTTTCCCAAATTTCTCTAATTCCTAGTGGTTGCATTACGTATACGCTGGATATTTTCTAGAACTGTTCCTCTCATGTTAACACTGGTCTCCCCTACCATCCAGATCCCCAAAAAACCTTGCTCCCCACAAGAGGCGACTGGTCTAGCAGAAAAGGGAAAATTCAGAACCATTGTGTGTGTCATTCTTGAAACCTTCATCCCATCTACACTCACTTCATTTATCGATATAGGTGTTCAGTGTTGATTTTATCTTTCGTTATGACTGAATGAAAGTAATTCTAATACAGTCAAACGCATCTGTTTAATGTTTTGGATGTACAAAACTGATTATAGGGTTTGCAGTGGGAGGAGTTTAATGGCATCGCCAACAGAAAAAGTGGTAGTTTACCTCCCAAGCTAATAGTGACTCCAGTAACGTTACTGAAGAAAATGTGGACAACGGCAGTAAAAACGAAAATTTCATTTGTTTTGTCTGTGTTTGTATGTCTGTCACGGGGAATGAGTTTGATTTCGAGTTATAAACCTTTCTGGGATGGCATAGAGGCCATGTGCAAAATTTTGTCTGGTTCTGTCAAACTGTTCCAGATTTCTATAGTGTCCAAACATACAAGCATTCACTTATATATATATATATATACCTGTATATATATATATATATATATATATATATATATATATATATATATATATATAACTATATACTATATGTATCATATATATATATATATATATATATATATATATATATATATATATATATATATATATATCTATACTCTATACATACATACATACATACATACTGTACATAAATACAGAGAGAGAGAGAGAGAGAGAGAGAGAGAGAGAGAGAGAGAGAGAGAGGAGAGAGAGAGAGAGAGAATTTTAGTAATGCCATGGAGACTAATTTTTAAAATCACTCTTTTCCCGATGTCAGTGTCTGTGGCAGTTCTTATACCAAGTAATTCTTTATCAACCAAAAATATTTTCTCCCTCTTCCCTAGCCAGTGACACTTCTCGATGAAGAGAGGAACTTTAGATTGTTTGTTTAGAGGGGAGTGCATCACCTTTTTATCTCGTCGATTTTTTTTATTAAGTTTTGTTTCCCTAGACGTTGATAACTGATGTATTTTTCAAAATATGAGATATCAGCCATCTAAAGGAATCGGTGTTGTTGGCCTTTAAAATTTCGTATGATTGCATTGAATTCCATTGTATTATATATTAGAAATATTAATTTACAAACTACTGTACGCAAGTGAGTGTTGTCTCCGGTTATACAAGATACTGTGATGTTTACACTTTATTTTCAGTAGCTTTACCTGTCATGCTGAACGATGTACAGTATGTTCGCTTTTTTTGCCATTCCTTGGCTTACGAATACAAACCCTTAGGTCTGGCAGCTGATTAGTAATCTTTAAATAGTGGTATTTCATGAGTGTGAACCAAAACTTCAATACTTATCCTTCGCACAGATGCAGGCGTATTTGCTAATACGCGCACTTTTACTATAAGAGCTATATAAAAGGATCGACGAAGGCCACATTGTGCAGTAAACTTTGTAGCACTAATATAACTTACCACACAAGAATGGTGAGCTTTGGAAAAATGAATGGAGCGAGTTTTCTCCTATGAAAATTATTTGATTTTTAATAACGCACGTTATTAACCGAGGTGACTTTCGTATTAGTATAACAGAATTTTGAGCTGAGGGCGGTTTTTCAGTTTGCAGTGCGTATTTTGTTGATCTACGATATACTCGTGTCTTAACGATTGTTAAGGAAAGCTTTTCCCACCTGATCAATATTTAAGCCTCTCTCTCTCTCTCTCTCTCTCTCTCTCTCTCTCTCTCTCTCTCTCTCTCTCTCTCTCTCTCTCTGGAATACTCGAGTAAGATTTGGCATTGGTCTAAATGCAAGAGGTTAATCTCATTTTTCCCTCTGGTCCCCATTTCTCTTAATAGTTTATCCCTACCTAAGACGTTTTATCCAGTCCGCTGTTGATCGTTTTTCGCTGGCAGTCTTCTGGCAATAAATCCATTTTGTAACCTACTCCATATTTCTCCTCACGATCGTAAGAGAGAGCGTGTGTGTGTAGGAGGGTTGCTACCATATATCACGGGGTCATGAATCACTTCTTTGCCTTCCTCTTCATAGTCTTCTTCTTTTGGGGGTCTCTCTGGACTATATTCCCTCCCCGGCCACTCATTACTCTTTTCACGTGTCGACACTCGCATCTTTCACGACTCCCTCTCAACCATACACATTTTTCAACTTTCACGTGATTACCTGTTAACAAACTCGTTAGCCTCAAGATAACAACGCTTCTCCATCGTGCACCGTTCTATCCTTAAACAAACAGAAGTAAGAGCTCTCTCTCTCTCTCTCTCTCTCTCTCTCTCTCTCTCTCTCTGTCCTGAATGTGAGACCACTGAAGTTCATTTGTTTTATTTGAATAACTGTCTTTGCGGAATCTTGGATGCGTGTGTTTTATTCATTATGCATACACCCAGTGTCCCAGATATTTGATTCGAAAATTTCTTGTTAGTTATGATTTTATGACAGTTCGTTTAAGATTTTATGCCGAATTTTATGTAAGAAATTGTTCCTTGAAATTATAGTTTCTTAATATTTGTTTTGAATAACTGCCTTTTATGACGATAATTTTAGTTCCGTATATAGCTTCTCTTTGGGTTTCTGGAGCAGTGCGTCTGTTATTTCTTAATTTTGCTTATGGCTGCAGATAGATCATGGTCCTCTTTTATCTTCCAACATGCCATAACTTGAGCAAATTGATTACTAGTTCTGTATCTTTTTAAGAAATTTTTATTATTGTGACTTACTCACTCTTCTGGGCGTCTCATGCTTCATTTTGGCGAGATTCTTGGCAGTCTCTCAGCCAAGTAAATATCAGACCCATTGTTACTGAAACTTCACTGATCGACAGACCAATTGGTAATCATGCGGGTAACTTCCAGCCAAACCCAACTGATTTTGAAGGTTAATACGACGGTTTATTTCTGGTATCTCTTTAATTGCAAATTGCAAATTTACTACATGTAACAGTCATTTTATATGCCCCGGCCAATCGACTGGAGCTTTCTTCCTGTCATTCTGTTTAGAACTAAATCATTGGTAAGGCAAAAGTCAACAAAACTCATTGCAGGCAGTGCACACTTTTTATTGTTACATTGTTTCAGCCAATTTCTTCACTGTTCAGAAATATGTTGATGGAGCGGAAGACTAACCAATGAAAGTTTTACGAGAACTAAAGCAAAAGTACTGAACTCATCTTTGATCCAGCTTTTGCTCTTCTACCCAGTGTAGACCTGAGTCTTGTGGATAAGGCCGATGAATGAGTAAGGCAATAATTTTATCGACACCTTTGTGGTTAAAAAGAAATTAAGGGGAAAAATTTGGTATGGCCCTGAAGTAAGTAGCTGAGTTTTTTGAATGAGCATTTTTTTTAAGATATCAAGGAAAAGAGAATTAGGGAGGGAACTGCAGGACTTTTGGGTATAAGTGAATGGAAGAAAGAATAGGAAATATGCGGTCGCACTGACGAGGAGTAAGTTTCTATCAGCACTAAAGAGCAATGACTAAATTGGTAGTGGTAGACATGGGTGTTTAGTACATGCTCGACTAGGTCATCATCTGTCATACCATGCAGAATGCTTAACCTTTCTCTTTAGGACTGGTAAGTGTCTTGTTATTTTCACCAATCCTTCCAACACTTTCCTTGGGGGACTAAGGATTCCGTAGCTTTCTTGGATCTTAAAAAATTCTATAGAATGTAGTGATATGCCTTAATCTCGAGATATACATTACAGATATTTTTTATCTTGAAATATACTGTATTTGGGCCTAATTGAGTTTGGCAAGATTTTCACTTATGCTTTGTGTGTCTGGATATCATTAGTGTCTGAATGAATATATTTTTATGTTCAACGCATTTTTACTTCTTTTTATGTTGTATATTGATGCGTTAAAATTTCCACAGGATTGTCGTGATGAAGTCGTACTTACCATTTGTAACTGATAAGATACTCCTTGTTTTTACTGAAAAAAATTCCGCAACATAGAATGTTAGTTCCCACAGTGTTCAAGAAGGCAGGTGTGACCTGCATTAAAGTGTATGACCTTATAAAGACTACGACACTCCTTCCTTTTACCTGGAATGAATCCAGGGTTTGAGGGCGAAGTGTCTTTATTATAAATTCAATTATGCTGTTTTAAGATAACGGAAAGCTGAAGGCTTTTCTTTCCTTTGTTGCTTTGTTGAATCGTTGTTTTTTCTTTGGGGAAGAGGAGCAGGTTAGGTATGTAAAGAGTAGCATGAAAAAATTATGATAAACTACTAATGAAAGGATTAGTTAGCATTGCATCTATACATTATATATATGTTTGTGTGTTTGTGTGTGTGTAATGTGTGTGTGCCCTAATGATTTTTCTTGATTATGGTCCCCTAAGGTAAAGAAAAAGAATGAGTGATTTGAATATTTGTTCACTGAACAAAGGTGAAGCTGATAGAGGCGAATGTCAGAATTAGGAGGTTTAATGTTACTAAGTGTACGTGAAAAGTGACAGAAGGATTAATATGGGAAAACAATGTAGTTTTTAGACAAGGAGTTGGTATAGATCAGTTGTTTTTTGTGAAATAATTATATATATGAAGTTTGAAGGTAGAGGGAAAAACCTGAACCCTGCATATACTGACGGGTTTGGTGTAAAAGTGAGTTGAGTGAGACAGGGATTGCCTCTCTGTGTTACTGTTTATTATGTTTATAGGTGAAGAGGTGCGAAACGTAAAAGAGGGTGAATTATATGTAGTTGCAACGTTATAGGAATGTGGAATGTTTGGTATTTTCAAATAGTGCACTACTAAATGTGGATAGTGAGAAGAAAGTGCAGAAAACTAGTGAAAGAGTTTGAAAGTCACAGCAAAAGGATGTTAAGAGTAAATCGAACAAGATTAAGGTTATGAGTTTAAAAAGAAAATAGGAAAATGAAGGAATGAATATGGATGAAGGAAAAATTTATAATGATTAGTATATATATTTATGCGTAAATGCAACTGCTAATGATTGAAGGGGGAGAGAGAGAGATGAGTCACAGAAGAGGTGAAGAAAGGAAGGTCGCAAGGTTTGTGCTGAAGATGAAGAAAAGACTCGGAAATGTCTGTGGAAGCCAAGATTATTCAGTTTGCAAGGGTTGTTGGACCAACTCGGTTTGAAAATGAAATGTGTGAAAGTTTGTAAGCAGTTATGAAGAAAAAAGTTGAAGCTGTTGAAATAAATTTCATGCGTACTGTACAGTATGTTACGTAAGAATGGTTAGGGTAAGAAATGTGGAGATATGTAGAAGTAGCGATAAATAGGTTACCGTAAGCGACAGGATGGATCAGAATATTTATAAATGGTTTGGTTATGTGGAAAGAAGGAAAGACGGTAGGCTGATGAAAGTGCATAATTTGCAAGTGTTTAGAGGGAGACAGAGAGGAAGAACTAGAAAGGGCCGGCAGTTGATGTGAAAGACCTATCGGAAAGGACGGGCTTCTATATTTAGGACGCGCGAGAGTTTGCGCAAGATCGAGGTTAGAAATATATGTATTCCTCAAAGATGTTCACTATTCAGCAGTTACAGTTTGAATGTGAAGATAACTCCATTGTAGAGAAAACGGTTTAATATTAAAAAGTTTGTGTATGAATTTATATATATTTATTAATGTATTCTTAATTTCAGCTTTTGGTAAATAGGAAAGCTTTTTCTTTTTTCTTATATTGTTGTGTTACCATAACTGTTTGGCAATCTATTTCATTCTGAGGTGACTACCGTATTACATTTTGGAATTTCTGCCATGTAATTAAGTAGTAACCTGAAAATGACCTGGATTGTCGAAACAAAACTCACGATCAAGCAATAAATTTTCAAGAAAGAAACTTGTGTAATTTTTATAACAAACTGACCGTTGAATATCGGAAAAAATACGATGAAAAATACGATGATAAGGAGATTCCTGCACGAAACTTCTTGATGCCTATAAAGCAGTTGCCTTCGGGGAAAATGGTTAAATTGAAAATCTGTACACACATATATATGTATATATATATATATATATATATATATATATATATGTATATATATATATATATATATATATATATATATATATATATATAAACATATATGTATATATAATATATATGTATGTATATATATGTATGTATTTATATAAGTATATAATATATGTATGTATGTATGTAGATGTATTTATTAGAGAGAGAGAGAGAGAGAGAGAGAGAGAGAGAGAGAGAGACAATGTGCTACTTGTCACAGTCGACAAACTTCAGTGGCCATTGGTCTGAAGGATTAATTATTTGAGTTACATATTGCGCTTTAGGTCTTGCATAATTTCAGATTAACGTGAGACTATTGCAATTTTTCGCTCTCGGTTTTATGGAGTATTGCAAAGATTATTTGAAAAGAAATGAGATTTTCTCAAGAGCATCCTTGACTCATCCCCAAGTAAGGCTACAAGTTACGCAGACGCAGTTGTAACATAAACGTAATACGGCAGTAGTGGTTGCAACGAGGAGAAAAGAGGTTGAACCGTTTCCAAATATTTAAACTACCAATGAAAAAGAAAGAAGTTACCAATAGCTTAGCGATTTAGTCTCCTTATGGATCCTTGTTGGCATTCCGTCAATGCAATTCAAAGGGACTTAATTTCATGGGAATTTGAAGTCTCCAGCTTGGGTCAGATTCCAATGTCGTTAATATACAACCAGTGACGGTCACTAAGTTTATGCCGAATTGCAGAATATGACACTGGGAGGGTCATCTAGATACAAATCTAACTCCATATTCCCCGAGCTACACGCTAAGTCGCATACCAGGTCTCTATTTACAGATTCTAATATTAACAAGGTCGGTAGACAAAGGAAACTTAGATTCAACATATGGAGTGGAGGGTTTGGGGTTTGTCGCCGGGGGTGGCCCTCGGAGAAAGGTTGTGGTCTGGATTTTTTTCTTGGGGGAGGCGGGGGGGAGCGGTAGAATTCAGCAAAGAGTGTTGAAGATAAGGAAGCAGAGAATATTGACTCTTAACACATGATTCTGTGGGAAGAGAAACAGTGTTCTTGTGTTTGCCACAATGTAGCTCATGTCAAAGAAGGATTTTTATTGGGAATTTATAGTAGTTTTCAGTTTTGCCACCTGATCTGAATATACGATTAGATTTATTGCATTAATTGTATCTCGATATGTAAACGGTTTGTCTGTTTATGTTTGTTTTCGTCTTTAGCAGACGTATTTCCGCGTTTAATCCATTAATTTGGCCAAATTGGATTCTTTCGTTATATATATCTAAATATACTTTGAACTGTACTTAAAAAGCCGTCATAAATGCTGTACGTAGTAAGGATGGTAAGCTCTGCACTTAAAAAACCGTTATAAATGCTGTACACAGTAAGGATGGTAAGCTCTGTATTAAGGGATTAGGATATACAAGCTTAAAAATATGTAATTATCATATATGTCCATGCATGCTTATATGGCACCGATGCGCCATTTGTCTTTGTCTACTTTCGTAAACAAAGACAAATGTACCGTGTATTAATATACCGCGATTTCGTCACGGTACATCAATATTATAACTCGAAACTTTAGAGAAGCATCTAATGAAAGTGTCAGCAAATGCCGCACAAAAGTTAGGGGTTGTACGTCAGGTCTTATATATTTATACAGTGATAAAATCAGTGCAACCTGTTTTAGGTCATTTGGCTTTACTTTACTAGAGTAGTGTTCAGTGTGGCTGTCTGCTTCTGCTAGAGATTTATCTCGTTTAGATAGAGTGGTTCGGGGTGATAGGTTTCTGTTTCGTAATATTAGCAGTTATGACTTGGACCATCGACGGATGGTCTTTTATTTGTCTGGTTTTCATAAGTTGTACTTTTACAGAGATCTTTCACGTTTACAATTTATCCCTGATCCCCTTTTCCTGCGCCGAGAGCAACAGATTTGCTGAACAGCAGCACCAGTATACAATAAATATGCCTCGCTGTCGAACTTCCAGAGGTCCTTTATTCCTCACACCGTTGAACTGTGGAACAGTCTCCCTGAGGATGTCGTACAATTGAAACTTCAAAAGTTCAAGCGAAGATGCGATGCATTACCACCCTAATACGATTCTCCTTTTATTTTGATCATTTATATTTTTATCTATTTATTTGTTAATTTATTTTTTCTTTTTTAATAACTGATCTCCTCTTACTGCATTTCCTATTATTTTCTGTTACTTCTTTCTAATAAACATCATAATCTTGGGAAGCTTGAATTTCAAGTCAGTGGCGCCTGTGGGCTTGTTCCATATGGATAGGGTTTTTCTTTTGAATAATAATAATAATAATAATAATAATAATAATAATAATAATAATAATAATAATAATAATAATGAGGGATTGTGCGCTAGAAAAGATTCGTTAACCCTTTGGTTAAAGTTAGTTTATAACCAAACTCTATACACATGTAGATTTACAGTTCTTTGGTGTTACTTGTATGTTTGCCCCTGTGCCAAAGTCATTGATGATTAGATGAACTTTGAGGACGGTTGGGCTATGGAACACGGAAGATTTGATTTGATTCGACTTTCAGACGGATCTGGATTCTCATATGGATCTAAGAGACTATTTACTTGTAGTATTATCTAGAACTTAGTGGAATTTTACTTAGTTTAAATGCATTCCATTAATTTTCGTGTAAATTATGTACTCGGTTTTAGATCTCAATTTTCAGGTTTGAAATTCTTTTTTCAGTCATTTTCATATTAATAGTTACAAGTGTTCTCGTCTGGGTCTTTTTTCGTAGGACACTTGTTTAAGCAAGAGTTAACATAAATTCCATTAAGCGTAAATGGAAAGTGTTTTGAGACTTCAAGAATTTAGTAAAGAAGAAGAAGATCGAGCTAATTTGAATCAAACAAACAACATTCGATCATGTACAACCTGCGATAGACGCGTCGAGAAGAAATGTGAAAAGTAAGGGGAGAGGGCAAGAAATAATGAGTTCCCTCTCCTTGATTAGTAGGACTGTTAATAATCCTTTGGAAGCTGATCGTCAGCCGTGCCATGACCGACCAAGGGCTTCAACCTTATTAAGACACGAAGCGGATCTATCCCGCGGGGCACTGAGCATGTCAATATCTCAAAGTTCCTCGTCTTTGTGGAGTTACGCCATATGGACATGAAAGGGTAGAGTAAATTTTAGCCTTTGAAGCATCTGTTATATGACTATTTTTCAGAGAGAAACCGTTAAACTGGTTTTGTTAACATACGGAAACCCTAAGTAAATGGAGATAGCTGATTTCTCGGTTAGAACCAGAAATGCAACTGTGCAACAGCACTGCGCTTGTTAAAAAAATATCTACCTCTGATAAAATCGTACATAGTTGGTCGATAAATAACGTTGATGGAGATATTTTGAAATGTTTTCAAGAATATATTTCTTTCTTAGATTTACAAGTGATGTCTATTACACAGCTGTGCACGGGTAAACGTAAAGATTGAAGGTGGACCAAAAACCAGGTTTCTTTGTTTCATTACATTTTACTCTTTATTTTTTAGTATTTCTGTTCAAATTTTCATTTTGGAATAGAAATGGAAAGATTTCAGTATACTCGCTTGGAAAAAGTACCTCATCTTTGTCTACTTTACTTTACATTATGTAATGTCAAGTGAATCCGTACCGTAACCAAAGTATGGGAATATTAAATTTTTCCTTTACGTTACTTGCAACATTACCCCTTTGGTTTATAAACTTTTTTTTTTTTTTATAGATCACGTCTACGAATTCGAACCCTAGGATGTTTAAAAGAGCTCGAATGAATTACTCAGGGAAGGTGACATTTATATAATAATGGTAATAAAAAAATAATAATGAAAAGAAGAGGTGCTGTAAAGTCAGTAATATTGAGAATGACGGTGATGACGTAATTGAATGAAGACTTTTAAGACATAAACTTTTTATAACCATTTTTGTAAACTGCAAGAGAATGTAAAATTTTATCGTCATTCTTTTCTATACACAATGTATTGTCGTGTCCCACATTTTCAGTGATAATGCAATGATTTGTCTTTCCGTTGACAGCTGAATCTTAAATTAGTGCTTGTTTGGCTTCTTCAAGGCTTGGCCCTAACAAGCAAGCATTTGTACTCGTAAAACAAAGTCCGTGCTTCGCATCTTGTTTGTATGTTTAGGAATTCTTCCAGTGTTCGAAATGTGTTGGAATTTTTATTGGTAAGGCTTGTTCATCTTCCCCTTTTTGATTCTCAGTACATTTTGTGATTTATACTTCATTCTGTTTTGTAACTAGATTTTTATATGCATTGTTTTTCTACAGAGGGCGTGTAAGACCTCTTGGTAGTAAGTTGAGAATCCTTAGCTTTGTCATGGTTTCACAATTCATAATTCGGCAGTAATGTATTTGTAGATCCCAATAGATGTTTTAAAAGTTGGTTAAAGAGGAAGAGTAAACTATGAACTTATACATTTTTTTTATTTGACATAAATAGGTAGTCATGCTATTAAAAAATAGTATAAAACATAATTGCAGTGCTTATAATAAAATTACAATATATATAAGCTTAGAAAACTTAATGGCCTTCATGAAAAGATAATGTAGTACTGAACAAAAAGGAAACAACCTCATATAAGCGGTACTCCACAGCACTTCGGAGCCTTCTTATGGATGGTCCTAAACACGCCATAGATTGATAACAAGCATTCTTATCCGTCGGCAAGGTTGCATCATTACGGCCAATTTGCCTCTTAAGGACTTGAGACCTTGGGTACCTCGCGAGTTAAATAGAACACAAGTGCTGTCGGTGATGCTTCTTCTTCTTCTTCTTGCTACTCTATGGCACGTCGTCGGTACCTCGTTAGCCCACGATCCACTTTCTAGGAGCATAAATTACCCTTAGACTCTGCGCCATTTGCATATCCTCTTGTCGCGGGAGATGATGGAGAGAGGGCGAGAGCCATCAGAACTCAACAGTGTGTAATGGATGCTGCTTCTCCACGCCATTTGACCCCTTCCTTTTCCTCCCCCTCCACTGCTGCTTACATCTTGATTAATCAGGGCTGGTCTGTAATTAATCCTTTTAAATTTATCATGTAGCTTAAACTGAAGATATTGCACAAATTTATCATGGGCGCAAACTGAAGATACTGCATGTTAAAGGTTGTGTCTGCTCATTTCAGGAGGCTCGTGTGCTTTGTGACCAAGGCATTCATTTAATTTCGCCACACACACTCAGACCAACAAAATAGCTCGAGTTTCGCTCAAGGATTTTGTAAATAACACTTATCTTATATATCAGCTGTGCCATAAATTACGTTTGTACTGGAAATTGATTTTGCTTCATTTTTATATGAAGGCTAAGACGAGTGATTAGTGAATTAAATTAAGTCTTGCTTCTTCCTTTTAGTCTTTCATTCCTGAAGTTAAAAGAAGAAAATATAAAATATTTACATTGGTGGATCGTCATGCTTTTTCATGCATGTGATTAACTGCTAAAATAAGTTTGCAGTGCAGAATAATGTTTATGTTTTCTTTAGTGTTTATGTAGTAAAGATTTAAGCTTTGTTTACTCTGTGTTGTAAAATCAGTGTCCATAGATAGTATTTCTCTCTATGCCTTAACGTTGTTAATGTACAGTATATACTTGTGTTTTGATATATATTTGATACATATGTATGTTTATATGATGTATATGCTCAGTTTTATGTAATGTTCTTGCACAGTGAGGCAAAACTTACAGACAGGATGGCCCGACATTTATGGCATGAATTTCAAGACTTTCAAACAGTATTTACCTCTGATAGTTAAAAACAGAGTATATTTACGTAACCTGCCTTATAGACTAAGCAGTCAGCAAATGACGGAAACCTTAGTAATAACCAGTTTTAAATGGGGCAGTCCCAAATATCATTCTTGCTCTAAATAATATATATATATATATCAAATAATATATATATATATATATATATATATATATATATATATATATATATATATATATATATATACATATATATACATATATATATATATATATATATATATATATATATATATATATATATATATATGTATAGAATGATATATGGGACTGTCCTTTTTGAAATTGGTTACTATTAAGGTTTCTGTCATTTGTTGATTGTCTTAGTCTGTAAGGCATGTTACGTAAATATATACAAGTCTATTTTAGTACATTTTGAGAAGCCTTTCTGGTAAACAGTTTCAAATGGAAAGGTAGCTTTATTTTTTCTCTTGTGGAGGATATATGAGTTTTCAGTGTATGTATTTCGTGCTATATGAGTGTTACTAGAGGTAATGCTAAACAAGAAAATTGCAGGAAAGGTTTTAGTGTTAATGACCTTTGTTATGATGGAGTGCAAATAGCCTTTGGTGGTGAATCTATCACTGCAACTTGAATAGAAAAGATATTCTACATGGAAAATGAGAAGAAATATAAAAGTCGAATATTTGTATCACAGATTCATTAACATTCAAAGATCGTTTCTGCCCAACACTCCTGACCTGACGTTTAAACAAAGGCTTAACCATGGTCAGCGAAATACGGCTTAACCATCACTTAAATGAAACCTAACAATCAATTAAATCTTTTGCCTTCCGCGCAATTTCATGGAAAGTGACAGCCACTTTAATTCGTAACAGCATTTTAGCCTATCGTTTCTTTGTTTTATCATGAAAAGGCTACACATTGTATGTATGAGTTTTAATTCACGCTGTGAATGTGTGTGTACGTTGTGTTGAGCTTTAGTTTTTATTGAATGTGGAGACGAAAACATTCTTGCATACTGAAACACTTACGTATATTATATGTATATATATATGTATGTATGTATGTATGTATGTATGTATGTATGTATGTATGTATATATATAATATATATATATGTATGTATGCATATACATATTCACACATATTCAGTATTAGGATTCGTGAATGAACCATCCTGCGCAGACCACTTACACATTTTTAGCAGTTTCCTATACTTTCATCAACGGTTCTTAACGCACTAAATCATGCCTTAATTGCTTCTGTTACACTACATATCCAGAGATTTTTAGGTCTTCTCCGTTTTTCTTACTAACACATCTGGAGACTTATAAAAACTGTCCTCTATTTCTATCCATTCGGCCTGATCATCTCAAAATACAAATCCATCCTCCTACCTATAGGAACCTTCACACCATTTCCTATAGTTATCTCTACTTTTGAAACACTTCAGTTCTTACACCATATATACTTAATCTCAACCTGCTTTTCCTCGTTCATTCGCATCCAGCATTCACTCTTCACTTCTAAAATTTATATACACACACACACACACACACACACATATATATATATATATATATATATATATATATATATATATATATATATATATATATATATTATGTATATATATTATATATATATATATTTATATATTATATACATATATATGTATATATATATATAGTGTGTAAGTATTATAGATATATATATTTATATATTATATATACATATATATATATGTATATATGTATATATATATACATATATATATATATATATATATATATATATATATATATATATATATATTCACCATCCTCTAATAGTAACATTATCTTTCCTGAAGAAACAAAGAATTAAAATCCCCGTGCCGGTACCTACAAAGTTTATAATAGACTACCTCTCACATGTTTTGCTTTTTTATTCATCTTGGGCAAAAGCTCGTCACTAATTGAATATCAAATTTCCACTAAGTTGCAATTACTTTGTCATCTACAGACTCGTAAATATGGCAGCCATCACTGAGCCATAACGACCCTGGAAGTTAATGGTTGTTACCCTTAAAGTATTGACAAGGTCTGAAAGTGCTTTGGTCTCGAGTTTGCAGGTTTCTGTTACTGGGATGCGGTCATTTTTCGCTTATTCTCTTGTTGCTTTTAACTCGACTAGATGGCTTATTTGAGATTTGGCCTCTTTAGTCCCATAATAAATGTTTAATGGTTTTCTGTTCATAATAGAATGTAAAAATTTATATATATATATATATATATATATATATATATATAATATATATATATATACTGCATATATTATTTACGTTTTGAATTACTATTAGGTAGTTAATTCAACTGTAGTGGATTGTAGCTAGTGTGGAGAAAGCCGTTGAGTTGGCCGATTTGTCTGGCACCAGCCTCTCTTATGGAAGAAGGTTTATTGGGGAATATTGTTATGGTGGTGAGATTGTAAATTGGTGGCGGACCAGAGTATGTGAGATCTCTCTCAGTGAGGGAAAATCTCCAAATAAATGAAAGAGAGAAGTAATTTAACATCCATGAGTTTAACGAAAAGAGGATGAAATTGGAAAAATTATGGTGATACAGTATTGGAGTAGTTAAGGAAGTGTACGGAAGCGAGTGATGTTCAAATGTATATTATGGTACAGAAGTGTGAAAAGTGAGAGTAAAGGGAACGACTTTACTTGGCACAGTGGAAACTCATACATTTGACAGAAATGTGATGGCTGTGACATGCAGTTAGCAGAGTATTTTTCTTACTGTGTCTGAATTTGACATCATAGATTGCAGCTTCCCCTTCTTTGTCCCTGCTTTCGCTTAGACAGTATATTTCGGCAGCGTTTTGTTATGTAGATGTTAGCTTACATGTTATTTTATGGTTGCCGTCTTCAGTGTTGGGTTATGTTCTTTTAAAAATCACTCCTTTGTTTCGTGTTGTTGAGAGTCTTGAAACTATTCACATGCTGCATTCACTTTATACCATAGTGGGTACTCTGTGACCGTATGGAGTCATTAATTTTATTAGTAGATGTGTTTCATTGATTGTAAAATTTGTCTGCTTGCTTATTTTTATTAGATGATAAGTATCTGTTTAAAACATATTTCAAAGTCATTCTAAAGAAAATTGGTTTACACATACGAGGATCATGTAGAAAGTTTGTTGCCTTGCTAATCAGATATCTCGTTAATTTGTTCGTGATATGCAACTGCCTAATTATCTTTTGTAAGATGTTTGTAATGTATGAGATGTAAAATTGTAAATGGAACGTTTAATTGATCCCTCGTTTGTACGGGAAAAATAATACTCTGTGTAAAGAATTGGTAAATAAAAGTAGGTCAAAGGTTTGCCTGTTCTTTAACGTTTCAATTAATTTGATTCACGGGACAGTACTTGCTTAAAAATAAAGCTATTATTATGATTATTTAAATATTTAGAATAAACATTATCTTGATCGACTAGTGGAAGATTTAGTCAAACTGAAGTTTGATATCCAAACTAGATAGAATTAATTTGGCAAATAACTCTTGGAGATAGCATTAAAAGCCGTATATACATCCCAGAACGTTGACTTACCAAGTTTTTGGGATCTCGAGTGCGAGTCCTAATCAGGTTACTTAGTAATCTCTCCTGACTCTAAGTTAGTTGTTTCTTTGATTGTAGAGGTGCTCTCGTAGTATTGCTTTTTTTGTATTTGAAGACGGTAGTGCATGCCTGTAAGTGTAGTTTTAATTCTTAATTCATCTCTAACTAGAGGCCATAGATTAAAGTCATTTTGTGCATTTTTTCATTCATTTTGATGTAAATTTTCTTTTAACTACATGAAGTGGCTTACATTATATTTTTATGTCTAATATGTTTATGGTTGGTATTATTTTTTAACATTAGTATACGCGCCGCGCAAATGTAGTTCACTCTCCCCGCCAGCAGCATTGATAATAGGATATCGGTGAAAGGAAAACGAAATATAGATTGATCATAAATTTCCATACTTAATCTTGCATGCAATAGAGATGAGATTAAAACATTACATGTAAAATGAAACAGGTTTTTTGGTAGCATTCCAGCTAACGTTAATTATGGAATCAGTTAATTGGAAAATCACTTCACGATGCTGAACAAAATATATCTCGTTTTAATAGAAGGGAAAGTCCCTCCTTTTAAGATAATAGGAGTATGAAAGTTTATGATTTAGGTTTCGCTCATAGATTTGAATAGAATTAGGGATATCTCAGACGTTTCCTAATTAGAAGGTTGTCATTTTTTCTTAATAGGTAGTCCCGAAAAATTAAATGACATAATTGTATAACCACACTAGGAGAAAACTCTGAGTTCCATGTTAAGGATCCGGAATGCCCCTCCTGCTTCGAGGGAAAATCTGGAGAATTTGGAAGGTTTGGGATATAAAGGAACTGCCAATTACGTGTGATCTAAATGAAAGGCCACTTACCTTGCATGCCACATTGACTTAGCCAGTAGATGTTGAGACAAGCATCCTCAGCATTATCCTGTGGGGGTTTCTCTTGTGTCTTTATTCAAGGTTGGTGTGGTGTTTCTTACTTGATTTACGTGATTACAGAAGAATCCAGGTTCAGGGCGCTGACATTGCAGCCTTTTTATTTCGGGAGCTTTTGCTAAACTCCTCGCCTTCTCTCTTCCATCTCCCTTGCATTCTTTCACTTGCTCTTCTACCTTCCTGTTAAGCATCGGCATTTGCAATAGAACGAGTAAGGACTAAAAAAAAAAAAAATCCAGATTTAAATCATCGCTGGGCGTGAGGGAAATGCACTCGTTCCTCTTTCAGGTTTTGAGCTGTTTTGGGTGATGATGATAGTACCAGGAGCGGGTGTAATAAAAGAATGGGTGGGGAAAGGGGTGAAGCGAATTTTTCCTTCCCGAAAAAGAGTCAAAGGCTTAGAGTAAAAACAGCGAGAGACATTCATGTCACAGCAACAGTCACAAGGGTTAATGTAGCCGCAGAGGTCCCGGACTAAACACACAATTTCTGCTGCAGATTAAAGAGCAGCACCCAAGTCTTGTCAGGTGAATTACCACGCTTGAGTTGGGTTTCTCTCACACGAGGGGTGTTGGGCAAGCGATCAAGCCCTAAATGCTTTTATCTGAATGCTTTTAGGATGGCTGGTCGATGCGCATTCTCTCTCTCTCTTTTTTTATATACTTTTTTCTTCTCTCCTTGTCTCTCCTCTTTCTTTTTCCTCGCAAGACTTTTCAGGGGCTTGACGTCCCGTATTGTCTAAGGTGCTTTCCTTTCTTCACACTTCTCTTCTCCGGTAAGAATCGGGCACCTGTTTTTGTTGCTTTTGAAAAATCAAATGGCTGTGAAAACTATTTCTGTTGCCATGGCGATGTAATCGCTTAATGCAGTAGATCGAGATTTTTTTGGCGTGATTATTTTATTTATTTATTTATTTTTGTTTCCCTCTCCAGCCGCGCATTCCATCCTCTTACCACTTCCCTACTAACTTTTTACTTTTCTCTCTTTCAGCTTTTCCATTCTACTTTTTCCTTTCCTTTCTTCCTCTTCCCCCTCTTTGTTATTGCCGTTCTTCCACCTTTCTCCTTGTGCCCTCCTCCTCCCTCCCCAACCTCCTATTCCTTGAACATTTCTGAATCGTGCCCATTTCTCCCGATGGAGGGTGTGCGTGTAGCCGGCGTGAGGTTGTACCTTTTCCTGTATTTTTTGTGTGATTCATGATCCTTGTATTTTCATATAAATACCTCTCAGTTTTCAGCTTCTCACGGATTTGCAGTCAGCGAATTCTCTTGACCATTACATGTAGCGTAAAGAGGTCGCTTATGTCCTTTTGCTCTTTTTCTTTACGCTTTTTTAAGCGTATGATCATGGTTTTCTGTGCGTTCAGCTGTGCGGAATCTTCTTTTCACTGCAGTTTTATCCTCATATTGTTTGTCACTTTGTTTCGTTCCATTTTTTATATTATTAAAATTTTTTCATGTTTTTTTTTTCTTTGAAGACTAATTTGCTTTGTTCAAATTTTGAAAGTATCACTCTGTGGCGTTGAAGCAACTTGACTAAATACGAGTACTCAATACATTTGGCACTAAGGTGGTAGGAACTTTTCCTGTCTTTCTTTCTACATTCATTAGTGATTTTTATGACAAAGTCTCTGAGATTTGACGCGTGATATCTCTATTTTCATCATACGTAACATGACGGCTTCAATTTTAGCTTGCTCAGGATGTCTGAAAGTAAAGGGTTTGAAGATAAAGGTTTTCCTTACAACTAGTGGCAACTTTTCATCATGCCTTTTTCATTGATTACAATTGTCAAAGTCACTTTGGTAGCTGACTCTTAATTAGTATTTAAAAAGCTTAATTCATTCTTTTTTATTTGCACAAAGGGACGAGTTCTATGAATATCCATTAACACAAGTAAAGAAAACGATTCAAACACCAATAAATGTATTGTAAGATTATTTTACTAAATCTTACCAAATGCGACTAAAATTGTTTTTGAAGGTCTTAGGACTTATTCCGACTAATATTAATGTTTTATTTCCTTCAAAATTTGTTGCCTGTTTTGTTTCTAGTATCCTGTAATTTTGTGCTGTCATGTCATTGTACTTCCGCTTATTAATATGTATTTTATAGTGTATGGAAAGATTTTTCATATTCTTGTTTTAATATTTTGAATTATTATTTAGTTTGTCAGAGTACGTGCAGAAGCGTGTATACCATTCATGTGAATTTTTCAGGTGATTGGTAACGTGTTGTGGTTTCTTGTGGTAGTGCGTGGCCGCTATACCACGCAGAGAAGCAGAATGTTACCTATGAAATTAATAGCCGACCATGTTTCAAATCTCGGAATTGGGATTAACAGTGAACCACGTTTCAGAAATAAAATAGCCGCAGAACTGAGCTTATTCTCTCTGTAAAATATCATTCAAGTGTAACGTATCGAAGGTCCTCCATTTTTTGATTGATATTATTACTGTCATTATTTCATAACTTGTCAGTTTTTTCCATTCTGCGAGTTCAGAGTATAATTCCCTAAGGCATGCCGTCATTATTTTATTCATGCCTTGGTATTCCCCAGAAGGCGAGATTATTGAATGCTGGTCAGTTTTTTTTTTTTTTCATCCTGCGATGTTGTAGCGGAAATATCTTAGATATTTTTAAGGCTATGAGGTTTTGTGATGCTGTTTGGCTTAGAATCTATATTCGTCTTTTTAATGTACTTCATAACTTCTTACGGTATTCAAAATAAGACTTTCGTAAATGAGGTAATCAGTCTCGCCTGCTTTATTTGAAATTGTGAGTTTTCCATTCTTCATGAATAAGAAAATTATTACATTTGAAAATTACATTAGTTTACATGGAATGTATGAGCGTCTGAATTCAGACATAAAGATTAGGAATTATGGAAGTAATTCACTTTTGCGTTTAACAGACTCACTAAATATGAACAGACATGTTTATTGATTGAAGCCTGGCGTAACGACAACTTTATAGCCGTCGGTGCCACCAGTGTGCTGGAGAAACAGACCTATATGGTGCATATTCAAATGGTTCGGTGATAAATGTATACTAGCTTTAGAATGGATCCTTTGTTGTATTTTCCTTCAGTTTCTTGATAATGGAAGGGCTATTAGATGCAATAGCCGATTTTTTTAAAGATATAAATCAGTGCTATAACTTGTTAAGAAAGGAAAATTATTCACATTCGGATGTACAGTTTAAGTTGGAAATGTATCCTAGTTATTTACCAAGTGTATTTTTTCAATATAGTAGATTGTTCTATTGCACAGATGATGTAATAAAAGCGAAGTTTGAAGTTATATAACGTCACCCTCATAAACTAACTGCCTAAGTCGTTTTTTTGCCCAAGTCACAATCATGACTTAGGCATAGTGGTCAGAAGTGTGGTGACAGGCAGAAAGCTTTTTGAAATTTATTCCACTTACTTTCTACATCTGACTTAGGCAAGTATACCAGTGGGTGCGCTTTATGTGGAGATTTGATTTAGGCAAAAATCCAAAAATCAATGAAAAATGACTTGTGCAGTTAGTTTATGAGGGTGACGATAATTAAAAATAGGTAATTACGCTCAGAATTGCTGTCGATTATCTTGAATTCAGCAAGGTTCGAATGGATACTATGAGGCAGAATGAGGAAACTGCATTTTGGGGATTTTTTTTTTTTTACCCTAAAAAGTAATTGAAGTTCCCACAGTAAAAGCAACAGACAATGAGATTTTTACACGGGAGTCTTTGGATTGAGTGCAGGGTCGAAGTTGGTTATCTTATTGACCCAGTCTGATATATTATCATTATATTTTGTTTATAAAATATATATTATATATGTATGTGCATATATATGTATATCATATTTATACATATATATGAGTATATCATATATATATATATATATATATATATATATATATATATATATATATATATATACATATACATAAATAGAAATAACAAAACTTTCGACTTTTACTCTAAAGTCCTCTTTAAGAGTGCACCTGAATACGACTTGAGAGCACAAGTCAGAAACTTTTGGTATCTTTTTTATTTTCATATCCCATGTTTGTGTTTGTGTGTATATATATGTATATAATATAATATATATAATATATATATATATATATATACTAAAAAATCTATATTGCTTTATGTTATATACTTTTATATTTGTCACTGAAAGTGCAAAGTATATTTTAGTTTTTAGTTATCTCTGCATTGACAGTGATTTGGTGTGACTTCCTGTTTCAGAGGATTTCAAGTGTGCTCTCAGTGAGAGAGACAATAATAATCTTTGATGACAAAATTCAATGATAAAATCACTATTAATCTGAATAAGTAAAAATTTATAAAATCCATATTCGACCTTTGCCGAAAATGGGACGATATACATATATATATATATATATATATATATATATATATATATATATATATATATATATATATATATATATATATATATATATATATATATATATATATATATATATATATATATATATATATATATATATATATATATATATATTATATGTATTATATATATTGTATATATATATATATATATATATATATATATATATATATATATATATATATATATATATATATATATATATATACACACACACACACACACACACACACACACACACACACACACACACACACTAGCTGACCAACCCAGCACTGCCCGGGAAACCTCTGAATGACAACCGATAAACTCTCCTCTCTCTCTCTCTCTCTCTCTCTCCTGTTAAGATAGTTGCTTTAATTGCATTGCCCGGCATTTTTGACGTTTTATATTTCGCCCCTTCTCACCCCCCATTCTTACTGGGGCTGAAATAGGACTTAAAGTGCATCAGGGGTGTCACTATTTATCTCAGTGACCTCGAAAACTATGGATTAGACTCTGATATTTGTCATTTTTGACATTTTATTTTTTACCCATTCACATCCCCCTTCCAATGGGGGCTGAACTTGGACTGAAAGGGCATCGGGAGTGTTACTGTTCATCCCACTGACCTTGAAAACTATGGATTAGACATTAATGTCTGTTGTTTTCAGTTATTTTTACGTCACCCCCTTCCCACCCTTTCTCACCCCCTGCCTTTCCTGTCGGGCTGAACTTGGTCTGGAAGAGCATTGGGAGTGTCACTATTCATCTCACTGACCTCGAAAGCTGTAGATTAGACACTAATATCTGTCAATTTTGGTTATTTTTACATGTCACCCCCTTCCCACCCCTTCTCACCTCCCCCTTCCTAACAGGGCTGAACTTGGACTGAAAGGGCATTGGGACTGTCACTGTTCACCTCAGTGAGCTCAAAAACTGTGGATTAGACACTAATATCTGTTGTTTTCTGTTATTTTTACATCACCCCCTTCCCACCCCTTCTCACCCCCTCCCCTTCCTATCAGGGCTGAACTTGGACGTAAAGGGTATCGGAAGTGTCACTATTCATCTCAGTGACCTCGAATACTATGGATTAGGCACTAATATATGTCATTTTTGGATATTTTTTTCTTCACCCCCTCCCCCCTTCTTACCCCCTTCCTATTGGGGCTGAACTTGGACTGAAAGGGCATTGGGACCATCACTATTCATCTCAGTGACCTCAAAAACTATGGATTAGACACTAATATATGTTGTTTACGGGTATTTTTACATCACCCCCTTCCCACCCCGTCTCACCCCCCTTCCTATTGGGGCTGAACTTGGACGTAAACAGCATCGGAAGTGTCACTATTCATCTCAGCAACCTCGAAAACTATGGATTAGACACTAATACCTTTCATATTCGGTTATTTTTTACATGTCACCCCCTTCCCACCCCCACCCCTTTTAGTGCCAGTGATGTCTTACCCCAAAGTATTCTTTCCCGAATGATAGTCATATATGCCAAGTTTGGTTAAAAATTACTCAGTGCATTTAGAGTTGTCTTTCAGAAACACCTCCTCATCCCTTGTGGCTGCATTCATCGTTTAATATACAGTATATACTCGTGTATATATATATATATATATACTCTAACTCTTGAAAAAACTAGATGTTTCAGTAGCTCTCTCTCCTCACTCTCTCTCTCTCTCTCTCCCTCCTACTTTTAAGTTTACTTGTCATCATATGAACGTAGATCCTAAATATCTTCTGACAATATTGACAGGAGAATTGCGTGTGGACAGGTTGGCGCCAATTTCATGACAGTTTGCTACCTGTATTTCGTCTGGAAGTATTTCAGACTGTCTAAGGCAGAATATGAATAAATTATGTATAGATGTTCATTTCATTTCACTGGAAGACCCTTCAACGCTATTTGCAGCCCTGTTAGTAGTCCAAATCATGCAATGAAAATCTAAACAATATTTCCATGTGATAGTGAAATTTGTTATAGGGATAGGCCAATGATGTCTTTTTATATGTTACTATAATGAATGTAAACTTCACTGTCAATTCATAATTGAACCAACCCTTCATTCTTTAATCCATTTGTATGTGAGACAGACATCTTTTTTTAATAAGAGATATTTAGTCTATCCTGTTGCCCTTTTACTTCTTCCTATTATCAGAGTAGATTGTTGCACCAGTTGTACCCCCTCATCATATTAGAAAAAAAGTTGCAAAACCATTCCTACACTAACTTCAACTCATTGATACGTATTTTACATTGGTTGAGTGACTTTTAGTGTAACAATAAATTAAACTCATTATCATTACAATGACATCGGATTCCTTCACGGAACTAAGTATAAAGTTACATGGATCGTTAGAAAAATTCACGCTAAGCATGTTCATAAACTTTCAATTTTACCTTTGGTAATAACGTAATCATAAATCAAACAAAATCTTCCCTTCTTGGAAGAATGTTAGACAATTGGTGTTATTGTTTTTGAATAAATACGTGTGATAAAGATAAAATGAATATATATATCATTCTAATATATAACTATAAACAATAATTTTATTTTCCTAAATGGCAGGAATACTATTCCTTGCTGTGTATGATTACATTGCATCAGCAAAGGTACGAAATTGACGTTTTGCTGTAGCTGCGAGCACTTCGTTTTCAAACTGCAGTTTCCATTTCTTAATTAATCCTATCTGCATCAAAATACATTTCCCCCCCATACCGTAAATTCTGCGAGTGCCTTTCGGGAAGATTTCCCAAACATAATGGTCTACATTCCTGTAAAGTTTTTAATGGGAATATTCGGTCCTTCTAAGTCAACTGATCAGTACCAAGCAACATAAAAACTTATCTTCCGTATGCAGTGAAGTGTTTTTGCCAATTCGCACAATAATTAATTCCAATGCTGGTGATATTTAGTTATTCCACACCCTCTAATTGGACTTGGCTTTTATAACAGAAATTCGTTTTCAACGTCAGAAGCAGTCGAGTAATAAGCGACTTGTAGTAATTGTTAAGAAATTACAATCAAAATTCACTAGAATTCTCATTTGTTAATGTTACCATTTATTGTTCTAGGGGATCATTTTTGGCAGTGCAACAGAAAAGTTGAAACTTTCCACCCAAAGCTGAATAAACTCCATGTACAGAAGAAAAGGTGGACTAAAAACAAAAATTTCTTTTGTTTTGCCTGTGTTTGTATGTCTGTCATGGAGTGGGGTTTGATTTTGAGTTATAAACCTTTCTGGAGTGGGAGAGAGAGGCCCAGTGATGCAAAAATTTTAATACTGGATCTGTCAAGCAGTTCAGATTTCTATGAACAAACAAATAATACAAACATTCCTTTTAACTTATATACTATATATATATATATATATATATATATATATATATATATATATATATATATATATATATATATATATATATATATATATATATGTATATGTATATATATATATATATATATATATATATATATATATATATATATATATATATATATATATATATATATATTATGTATGTATATGTATATGTATATATATATATATATATATATATATATATATATATATATATATATATATATATGTATGTGGTATATATAATACGTATATAGATAAAAAAAAACTGGTACTACACAGCTATATTGATTCAATTCCAAGCCGACAGTTGTTTCAGCCTATGACCCTTTTCAGGGCTATACTAGATTTGCAGTGGAACTAAGTTCTGATATATAGAAGAGCACATCCAAAAAAATTATTTAAAAATAAGAATCCTATATAAAATTTTAACACAAAATGCAGAGTTTGGAAAAATGAAGACTAAGAAATTGCACAAGCCAGGATGAATCCCACGGCTCTAAAGTGAGTCCCAGAAGTCTGCAGTCGCACCGCATTCAGCACGCGGTTTATGTTGAGTCTTTCACGCATCCTCTGAATTTAAATCTGCAAATCAAGCTGAGCCCTGACCCTTGGTTCTTCCATCATTGTCGAATGTAGTTCATAAAAGAGGCCTTGGCGCCTCCTCCAAAGTCAAACTCGCAAACTTTGCTAATCCCAGCTTCCTTGGATCTCTCAGGGGCGACGATGTTTATTATTACAAGGGTGGTGGCTGAAGGCTCGGCGCAATGATCTCTTCCTGCAGACGTAGTCATCCTAAAAGAATTGCTTAGAATCGGGAGATCAGCTATCTATAGAGCCTAGGTGTAAGGAGAGAAGACGTACACGAAGCCACCCCACTGAAGTGAAAAGACGTATAGTTGAAAAAACAGTCATTAGAATATAATATATATATGATCTATATACACATTTATAAACACACACGCAAATATATATGTATATATATATATATATATATATATATATATATATATATATATATATATATATATATATTATATATATATATATATATATATATATATATATATATATATATATGTATATATATATTATATATATATATATATATATATATATATATATATATGTATATATTATATATATATATATGTATATATATATATATATATATGTATATATATATATATATATATATATATATGTATTATATATATATATATATATATATATATATATATATATATATATATATATATATATATATATATATATATATATATATATATATATATATATATATATATATATATATATCACGGTAACCACACCCTGCAATTTTAACTGATTGCTGGAAAGCTAATGTCTCTTGAAACAATCCTTTTTCCAATTAGGGATTGTTTCAAGAGACATTAGCTTTCCAGTAATCAGCCAAAATTGCAGGGGTGTGGTTACTATCCCCACGCCTTATCACAGTCTTGAGTGGCTTATACAACGACGGCTTCTAGTGTTTCCAAGAGGTCACCTATCAAATTTGCATATTTTAAATGCATTCGTAACTTGTACGTGTTTCTTTTTTTTTAACAATCGTTTTCCTGTGAGTATTCGAACCCACGCTCAGTTTTTTTTTTCATTTTTCATGTTTTTTTTTTTTATTTTGTAAAAAGCAGCGATGTGTATCGGGTCTACTCGGCGAAAACAAACGGAGAGCTGCGATCGAGCCTATATCCAGACTCAAATTGTGGGTAATGATAGACTCGGAGTCTGATTCCGTCAGCTTTTCCTTATCCACCTCCGGTCGGACCTGTCTGTTTTCGATCGGTACCAACACGATTTACTTTTTTTTTCTTTTTTTTTTTATTCATGTAGTCCGTTTGGTCCGTTCCTTCCTCCATTAAAAGAGAAAACTGGTGTGATGCTTACGAACAATTCACGTAACAAATTTTGCACTTTGTTACATTTCCTGAACAACAGCTTATAATTTTAGTAACTGATTAATAATAATTTTAAAAGTCTCATTAATCAAAGTAGTTTATTAATATATTGTCTTTCTGATATATATATATATATATATATATATATATTAAAATAAGGCCATGATCAGTAATTCTAAAAGTAAATATTGGTTATTCAGCACAGGAAATGCATGTAGCTCTCTCTGTGTTAGCTCAAGCAACTCCCTTTCTTCTGACTCTTTAAAGGGACTTTTATAAATTAAATGTATACTTTAACTCCTCCTTCCTCCCACTCTTTCTCCTTCTCACTATTTATATCATTCTCTCACATACACATTTAGAGCCAAGAAGAAGGAAGATTTTTAGTTAAATAATGAGGTTGTTAGGCAGTATTGTCTCTCTCTTTCTTTCTCTCTCTCTCTCTCTCTCTCTCTCTCTCTCTCTTTACTTTTGTTTCTTCTCACACACACACACACACAAACACACACACACACACGTTTGATTGCTGGCAACACACAGAAACTCATTTTGGTATCGAAAACGATGGACAGTTCAACTTGAGTTTTCTCTAGCAATTGTTTCTAGTGTCATCAGTGTAATGTATATTTTGAGATTCAGAAAATACACACACACACACATACACATATATATATATATATACATATATATATATATATATATATATATATATATATATACATATATATATGTATATATATATACATTTATATATTTAGAGATATAATGCAGATGTAAAGTTTTTATAAAGCATTAATTTTTGGATTTATTATTACTTTTCTCAGGTTTTCTCAAATTCAACAGTTGGATTGAATGCAGCCTTTTAAAACAGTGATTAATGAACAGTTTTAAAGCTCCCAGGCATGAAGAAATGAATTTAATGATTTTGCTATGTTTAATATATATATATATATATATATATATATATATATATATATATATATATATATATATATATATATATATGTTATATATATACATAATGTAAATATGAGCAAAATGGTTGTTACGTCCACCAATGTAGATATACCAATGTCAGAGCAATATATAAAGGGAAATTATATATACAAATATAAATCACAGGCTGAAAAATATTTGAATTGATTACGTTAGTTGGTTTTATATAATTCATATAGTAGTGGTATATATATGAATTTCTGTAATCATAGTATTTCTTATTTGTGCTAAACGCAAACATTTTTTTCTCAGAACTGTAAAGGAAAAGCATTGTAATATGTCACTACAAATTGAAATACATATACACACTTCCTTTTTTATAGGTTGAGAAAATTTCATTGAATGTTTAGAAGGTAAATTCTTACACTATATTTCAGCAATTTAAATCCATTTTGAACATGGTGAAAAAAAATTTAATGATCTAAAATATGGGCTGGTCTATGTAATCCGATGCAAACATCTGCACGTTTTTAAATCACATGTATGTATACACAAACACACACACACACACACACACACATATATATATATATATATATATATGGGTTATATATATTATATTGATGGGTTTATATATATATAATGAATATATACGTCGTTTATATGCGGTTCTTATATATTTTTAAATATTCATGCTATACAATATATTTACAAGTGTATTTTAAGTATTATATATGTATGTATATATTTTTATATTTACATACATAATATATATATATATATATATATATATATATATATATATATATATATATATATATGTATATATGTATGTATGTATGTAATTCACATACATACAGTACATATCTTACAGTTTCATAGTTACAACATATCCAAACACACATAATATCGAGAAGTTAGACCAAAATTGTCAGCTATTAAATACATATGTGTCTACCTCCCTTTGAAAAGTGAAATAGATTCTGCATATATATATATACAATAATATATATATATATATATATAGCATATATATATATATATATATATATATATCTAACATAATAACCTAAGGATTTTTACTAAAGGCGTTCCATTTTTACTTACTTCTGGATCGAGACCCCTGTCTTACTGTAAGGGAATGGAATATCATCTTTGACCACAAAGGTCTTAAAAGCATTTCAACAGAATGTTACTTTGTTAAACGAAGGTTTTTCAGGTGAGCTGCCTTCTAACACGCCTGCAAATTTTACCCAAATTCATTACCCACTAGTAAGTCAACTGGTAGCATTTCATTCGAATTTCCAGTGTGATTATAATAATCTCTCATTATTCAAGGACAGTCCCTGCCCGTTGCTTGCAATGTTTATCAGAAATTTATTTTGTGAAACACGTGCTCATTATTGATTTGTTCCAGCTTCTTTTATGACTTGTGCGGCCTGGTTTCCAACAATTGTTGATCTATCATTTTGAAAGACCTGGGTCGTTCATCATGTGAGTGGAAATTTATATATATGCATATGTTACATATCTTATAATATATTATATATAATATTATATATATGGCATTTCTATTATATATATATATATATATATATATATATATATATATAATAATATGTATAGTTATACAGTATATATATATATATATTATATAAAGGACATGTGTATATATTATTTATATATAATCATTTGTATATATATATATATATATATATATATTATATATATATATATATCTCTCTCTCTATATCTATATATATCTCTATATATATCTATATATATATATATCTCTATATATATATAATAGTTTTCTGTATTTTTCACTACACTGGCAACAACTGACGTGCTGCTGAATGACAGCCGATAAATCTCATTCTCTCTCTCTCTCTCCGTTTTTCTCTCTCTCAGTTCTCTCTCTCTCTCTGTTTTCTTCTCTGTAACCCCTTACTCTCCTAACACTTTGCCCCCTTCTTCTCCGATCTCTCTCTCTCTCTCTCTCTCTCTCTCTCTCTCTCTCTCTTTCTTCTCTCTCTCTCACTTCCTAGGTTCTTTCTTTCTCTCACTCTGGATCCCTCTCTTTCTCTCTCCAACCCTCTGTCTCTTTGCACTCTTTCTTCCCCCTAACACCTCTAGTGCAGCAGATTGCTGTAAATCGTTCAGATAGTGAAACAAGCATGAAATTTGGCACAAACATTCCTAAGACTACGCTCTCTTAGAAAGGGCGGCTGGCCACCTGAAAATCCAAGATGGCGGCTATTTTTCAAATGGCCGCCATCTATTAGTCACTGGTTTGGGAGCATCTATTGGATGGAATATGCCAGTTTTTTTTTAAACCTCGACTTTTTAGGTTATAAAAATGTTCCATACCACACATTTTATTGAAAACCATACTAAATGGTGTAACCAAGATGGCGTACAAAATGGTTGCCATAAAAGTTTTTTTTTCTATCCACAGCGCTTCTTGAACATAGAGACCAACTGTTTTTATTTAATGGTATATTCATGTGATCAGACAGTTTAACTAATATGCTATTTTCAACTGAAATAGTAATGGTATGTCACATACAACATTGTGTCTAAGACTGTAACCATAAAAGAAAAGAAGAGAAATGCGGACTAAACGCAACCAATCTATGTATAGGTCTCTCAACCTACACCTTTGAAAAATTCGAGGATAAGAAGGTAGGCATAGCATGACACGTTGGATGCTCAAGCTAGATTATCTACTGAAGAGGGCAATATTTATCTAGACTTCACATTTGCAAGTGCACCAGAGCTGTGCAGGGAAGGCCAACTTGTAGCACTTGCACCTTTCGACAGCCTGCTTTGCATCCACATTTGGTAGCTGTTGGCAACTCTTGGCTAAGGGCAGTTGGTTGTCAGAGGACTTGCCATGCTTCACCAGACTTTGCCATCCCCACTCAGCAGGGTTCTCTGGCTGTGGCTGACACTGGGTGGCCTGCCCCCACACAACCAGCCTGGTACGCCACGCTTGGTGTGTTGGAGGGGAGCTCCCCTGGTTGGTGGAATGGCCTCATATGCCCTTTGTTTTCTGGCAAACATATCAAGTCTAGCCCCTCATCCACAGTGCCAGCAGTGCTGGATCTTTTTCATACATAAGTATGACAAACCTCTCCAGGACCTTCAGGTCACTCTCTTCCACTCTGAGAGGGTAGTGACTCAGTTTGGAGAACACAGTGGAGGCCTCTGGAAAGATGTTCCATGTCTGCCAGGCGGTCTTCTTGCCCTTGCTCGGAAGAGCTGACACTGTATCACAGCCTGTGAGCACATGGAAAAGAGCATGCCATTCACCTTCTCCTGGCCCAGAGAGTTTGCACAGGTCATGCACAGCAATCCAGCGCAGGCTCTGGCCTTGGCCAAATGCCACCCATCTTGCTTCTCTGGCCCTAGATTGTGGAGAGTGGAGAAAGCACTGACTGCAACGACAAGAACATCTGTCATTTGCTTTAACCGTGATGGTCTTGGCTCCATGTTCTGTGGGCATCCTTTGAGGCATGGAGAAAGATGCGGGTGTCAGCTTCCTCATGAGAGCACTTTTCCAGTCCCTGAAGACTAGCCTCATGAGTGCTGAGGACAGCAGACCCTTTCCTGCAGATCACATTCACGGCTCTGACAGGATATAAATAGCTTTGAGAAAAGCTGGCAATCCTCCTTCAGAAGTTTCTGCTTTGACTGTTCTACAGGAGCAGCTTCTTGCCTGAAGAAGTCAGTTCTGTTCTTCTTTATCGGCTCATAGAAGGAGACTGCATTGTTTGCCAAAGAGTCTGAAAACTTCTGAAATTTAGTGCGGCCTCTGTCAAGGTGTGTCTGTAGAAGTTCTGCTGAGCTGGGGTGGGCAATGTCTTTGTTGTCAATGGAATACAGATCCTGGCTCTCTTCCTGAAAGGACTTCCCAAGTGTTGCAAAGCCAATGACAGCTTGCTGACTCTCTCCAAGAATGTCTTCTGCTGCATGAGGTGTTTGTTCATGGTGTGTTGTCTGCTCATTAGACTCTTACTTTGAACCTCTGTTTCGTATGCAGACACCAAGCGGATGATCTCTGGGCCAGCCACCATCCATCTTCTGAGTGCTGACGGATCTTCAGTCAGCCCAATGGCTCCGCCATCAGCCTTTATAAAGGCATTGGTCTGCTCTTGAGCTTGGTCAAGAGCCATTGCTGAGAACTGGCGACTGGTCTTGTGCACAACAAAGTTGCCAGCCTTGAACTCCTTGTGCAGCTCTGGGTGTGAACTCTCTAGGGGTAAGCATGTCCCTGAGGTGAATAGGCAGCCAACGAGCATAGTTTGTATTATTGTTGGAAAAGAAGTAGGGTATCAGCTCATGCAATGCCTGGCAGTAGAGGACAAAAATTGGCCTCACGGAAGGACCTGATCAGTAGGAATATCACAAGTTCCATAGACAACACCATGTGCCAGAAGTGGAACTGTGGACTCTGCTGTCTTCGAAGGTCACACCACTCCTCAAACTCTAATGCCTGCTCATTGTTGTTTTGCTTTCTCAGCACAGTAGTCAGTGTATGCTGTCCTCAGGAGTTTGTACAAACTAGAGGCTGTAACCTGGTGCATCTGCCGTGTCCTGGTTACACTTGCAGCTGACAGGAAGGATTCTGCAGTTCAGATGAAGCAACTCCTGCCTCCACCAGAGCTCCTGTCCAACCACTGCCATGAAGAAGAGTACCAAGAGATGTCATTGCTGCCATCTCAATGCAGACCACCAAACATTACCAGATACTTGTCTTCGCCATACTGATCAGGCCACTGCCACTGCACCTGCTTTGCTACGGCATAGATTGGCTGATCAGCTGTGATTATGGGTATCTGGCCAGGGTTCAGAAAATCAGTGACATCCTGCACTTTCTGCATCACGTGTTTGATCGTAGCAACAGAATGAGCCTGATCACGCAGGAGAGGAAGCAATGAAGTTATGGTTACTTCAAATTCTGGGCTTCTCTTCATTGAGCGTGATGAGCTGACACGTCAGATTCACTGCATCATCTATTTCCTGGGTGACTGTGACCTTGTCTAGCCACTGATACTCCAGTGCAAGCTGTGGCCCCAAGATATCTGTGGGTGGCTTTGGTATTGCAGTGTTTGATGGCACAGGCTTCTTTGTTTGAAAGGAAGCTGGTGAGATGTTTGTGAATGTGTCCGGCAATTCCAGGCACCGACCTCACTTTCTCAGGTGCAAACTTTAGTTGCTGTCTTTCCTGTCCAGTGTTCTCCTTGGTGGGGTGCTGAAATATGGAGATGCTAGTTCCATGGAAGGAGGTAGTGGCAGTAGTTGCAGATGGGTTGTGGTCGATGTTGTCCATCACTGCAGTGGTGAACAACCCTTTTCGCAGTACTGGGGACAGACCACACCTCCTCCACATATTTGCTAACTGTGGCATCTCCCTAACTGTGCAGAGACCTCAGTACTCTGTCATAAGAGATACTGAGGCCATACTGATGTAGCATTTCAACCAGGTTTCTCTTCCTGGTTTTGGCATAGACTGAGAGTCCCATGTAGACTGGGAATGGTGTTTCTCTGTCTTTGGAGTGTCTATGAGTTGTTGCTCCCTCTTTGTATCAGGGAGTAGCAGTTGAACTGCATGAGCTGTGCAATGGCCTGGTCTGACTTTGATGCTCCAAATCGTAACTGTGACTTGATGTCAGCCCCATGCTCAACCATCCCTACAAACTGGAGCAGGAGAGGAGGCACAGAATTTCGTACACAAGCCTCAGAAAATGTGCCATCAAACCGTGACTGATGATCAAGTATAGACTTTCTGAGAATATTTGCTGCTTTAGCAATGATAACTGCCTCTGAAAGATCAGATGATTGAGCAAGTGCTTTTCCCACATCCTTTTGAAATGCAAGTAATACATCTCTGCCAGATTTATGAGCCTCAAGTTCTGGAATTTCTGCCAGAAGTTTGTCTTTGAGTCTCGTGGAATTTACACTTGGTGACTCTACACCTAATTGTTCCAGACGTTGTTGGTAGAGGTGGCAAATATCTGCCAGCCGAAATGTGACTGGATCATCTGAACAAGGTTGTTTTCAACAATGTATGTCATCAGTTCTGACAGAACTAGTGGATACACATCTGATTCTGACTCAGTGCTACCTTGGTCTTTCTCAAGGCTCCTCAGGTAGGACCTTTTTCTGTTGTAGAGGGCACAAAGACAGGCATGGTGATACTTAAACTCCTGTGCAATGACATCCCCACCAGTCAACTTCCAGCAAGGAGCTTGCCATCACTAAGTATCTCTGCACATTCACGCAATTTCAAGTCAAGGCCCTTAGTACTAGCCTGTCTGAGATCAGATGCAGGTGCCACTTTCTCACAGAAAATGCAAACTTCATTGTCATGACTGGTTCGGCGCAGTTTTGCACGACTAGTCTCAGTGTTGCTGGTCTGGTCATTGGATTGTCGCTTTCTTGCACGGTCCAGTTATGGTATTTTGCTGCATTTTTCCTGAGAGTGGCCTCTATGCCATCACCTTCATCCAGCCTTGCTGGATCCATTATCAGTGGCATTTCATTAATTTCACTGAACATGGGAATGTTCCTTGCCAGCATTGTGTACCCATCATGGTCTAGGACATGATGACTTGGAGGTGATGTCAAGTGCTCACCTCTTTTGTCCTTCTGACAAAGACAACACAAACTCAGTTTGTTTTTCTACTGCTCAATATTGGATTGGCATCACATTCTGCCATGATTTCACTTTTGATTAAGGCCGAGGGGTTATCCTTTTTTACCACCTTAAACAAAGCACACATTCCTGTATGGGATTCAACTAGGTTCGGTCTCCTACACCTAGCCCGATCATTCATCCAGTGCCATTTAAGTCCCGTGTGATCTGTACACCATCCGGGTAAGTACATGAACCATCATGTACAGCCCCATACCCTTGGCTCGGCTCTCCCGCGCTGGCACATCCTGTCTATTCAGGTGCGGCTATCTAACTATAGCTGGTCTGGGGCTGTTAGAAAGCATTTGGGACACTAAACTAAACTATACTACAACTACTAGTCTAAGACTACAGGATTAGTAAAGCTGGATTAGCTGGTACTGAACCCCATGCTGAGTTACACAGCAGTGATGTCACCAGTGTGCCTGGTTGTGTGCAGACATACACTCTTTTACATTTATTAATTTTCCTTCAAAATTGATGAGTTATTCCGAAAGAGATGGCCTCATTAGGATCTAAAACCACAGAAACCAAGATCCATGCTTAAAGCGATAATTGTTGAACAGGCATTATTCTCATTATAATTATTGTTTCTACCTTTTCTTGGCAGCCCATATAGCCCCCATATTTAAAGGTAAACTGTACTGGGAAGCTACAGAAACATAATATTCACAAGAAATAGTATGGAAGAGCTTTACCATATTGCTAGAAGCAAATACATGCCATTCTAGTGAAAAATTAGCCAAAATCTGTCGATACTGGCCGCCATCTTGGAATTTGGCCGCCATATTAAATTTTTGCGTGGCCAGCGCCCTTTTCTGATAGAGGGAACTTTAAAGAGCACTTGTGCAAAATTTCATGCTTGTTTCACTATCTGAACGATTCTTATGAAATATGCAATTATCTGCTGCACTACTCTGCTCTCTCTCTCTCTCTCTCTCTAGCCCTTTGTTGGCCGAGTTGGTTGAGCTTCAGACCGTCATTCGATGGGCCGGAGTTCGATTCCCGCCGCCGGCTGATGAAGAGTTAGAGGAATTTATTTCTGGTGATAGAAATTCATTTCTCGCTATAATGTGGTTCGGATTCCACAATAAGCTGTAGGTCCCGTTGCTAAGTAACCAATTGGTTCTTAGCCAGTGTGTTTGCCAGCCCTAGGAGAGCTGTTAATCAGCTCAGTGGTCTGGCAAATACTTACTTCTCTTTCTCTCTCTCTCTCTCTCTCTCTCTCTCTCTCTCTCTCTCTCTCTCTCACACTTCTTCTTCCTCTCCCTCTCATTCGCTCTCTCTCACCCCCTTCCCAACCCCCACCCCCTTTGGTGCCATTAATGTCGTACCCTCCACAGTATTTTTTTCCAGATAGTAAGTCATATATATACCGATATTAGGTATGGTAAATTCGTAAACTTACTAAGTCTACGGGAATAATCAGCCCCGTTTCATTGGCAGAACCAGCCCTGTTTCTGGGAATCCCTTCCACCACGACTCCCTTTGGTCCCGTTTGGTGCTAGTGATGCCTTACTGCCACAGTGTTCTTTTCGAGGCAGTAAGTCATATGTATACCAAGTTTGGTTGAAATTGCTCAATGCATTTCAGAGTGTATGTAGAACATACACACACACATTCATCCACTTATATATATATATATATATATATATATATATATATATATATATATATATATATATATATATATATATATATATATATATATATATTATATATATTCTAGGAAGATTGATGAATCGGTTACTGATTAACTAAATGTCGCCACTAGCTTGAACACACTAGATACTTTGGTATATTTTCCTCTTGAGTTGTCTTGTTTTCTTTTTACATACAGATTTTGTTTTCAAAATGTCTTGTGCTAAGACATCTAACTTAATTTACGTTTTCCTAATTTTTGAACCATTTTTCTTACAAATTCAAGTAAAGTCATTAATGTAAAAGTTATTGTAATGTATATAATGTTGCTTGGAATATTTGTGCCTCAAGTCTCATATATAAAGAAATTATGAGCTAAGTTTCGCTTATTACGATACATATCTGCTAATTTTGTCTTAATTAATACACTATTTTTGTGGCACACATTTTGTTGAGATTCTAAGGAGCGATTCTTTTTGTGATGAATAATGAAAGAGGTCATATGGGTTGACATTAGAATGAGTTTCATGACATACAACAAAGCTTTAAAATGACACCTGATGCTTGATAAAAAGAATGTTCCCAAAGGTGTCGTTATCGAAAGCCTCTTCCGTGTGCTGTAATACCATTATTAATAGAGTACACTTGTTTAGTCCGTCCCGGCGTCACTCGCATCTTTGTGACGTAGGCAGGATGCTTGGAAGCTTACCATAGAAGAAAACAGGAAAACATGCAAATGCTTGTCCACGCACATTCTCTCTCGCTGTATCGACCTTAGATGAGAGGTCCCCGTTAATCTCCAGGTACTGCTGAGGTAAAGGATATGAATAATCCTCACTATGACTTTTTATTGCCATTTGGCTAATACAGTAGGCCTACCCATGTTAATCTGGGCCAGATGTGTCTCCCAACGTAAAGATCTGGGCTAAGATAGCTTCCTTGTTCTTCACTCTGGTAAGGTCAACTATTTACTGGTGACATTTCTTTATCTTAATTAACCTCGACCAAAAGCAGCCGGCCGACGTCATGTACGAGATTGCTCTTATTTTGGTCAGAGGCGAATTAACCCTGTAGTTTATTAATCCTGCCGTAATACATTTCTTGTTTTGTTTTGGAGAAGGATTTATCTTAGAATCCCTATCATTGACTAAAGTTTGTATAGGTCACATACGGAGCATCTGCTCCAGTGGGCGTTGATAATGAATTTTTTGAGCACGATCTTCTTGGCACTTTTTATTTATGTTAAAGTCATATTTGAAGAAAATTTTTCTGGTTTTTCATTTTTTTACAATTTTTTATATTTCTTCGTGATATCGTTGCAAGGGAGTAGTTTCGTGATTTCATGTTTCGGTACGAATAGAAGTAATACATGATGCAGAAGTACTGACAGAGAATAGTCAAATTTTCGTGTAGCATATTAATTCAGGTGACTATCATTTGCTTGATGTTAGTTTATACACACACACACAAACATATATATATATATATATATATATATATATATATATATATATATATATATATATATATTTTATATATATATATATATATATATATATATATATATATATATATATATATATATATATATATATATTATAGAGAGAGATCTCAGGTTTTTCATTAGATACGCAAAGTACAGTAATTGTTATAGCTACAGTGGCCTCTTTTTGGATACGCTTGTCACTACAAAGCCTCAGATCAAAATGCAAGAAATATGAAGTATTTCTGACGTCCGGTAGTTAGGATTCGAACCCGTATCAGAGTATCGGAGCAAGGTTCACGTGCCGACCTTACCACGAGAAGGATAAAAATCTGTTGCCGCTCATATATACGTATACCTGTCGAATTCAGACGCATTTACTAGAGCAGGAATAGACCCATCTCACCATCGCCAATTGGGCAATCGTTTTTATTGCTTTTAAGGCTGTAATGTGCATACAGAATCTGCTGGTCACTTTATACGTATGTAACTATAATAGCCAGAGCCCTCTTAACGTATCTTGTAAAAGTGACCAATAGATTGTATATATACATTTCAGCCTAAAAGTAATAAAAACGATTGCCCACTTGGCCACGATGTTGCTGATTGGTCTATTCCAGCTATAATTTTCGAAAGGCATATGTATGTATGAGCGCCAATAGACTTTTGTCCTTCTTGTGGTCAGGTCGCAACGTGACCTCGTTCCGATACTCTGGATGTGGTTCGAATCCTGATAGCATGAAGAATTCGATAGTTATGAGGGCGTTGTGGCTGTTATAAATATGTTATATATATATATATATATATATATATATATATATATATATATATATATATATATATATATATATATAATTTTACATACATATTTTATCATTTAACCTCTTTGTGTGATATGATCTGAAGCAATAAGCGAATTTACTCTAACCTTGCCCTTAGCACCAATACTGGATCCTGTTATTCTTTAGTATACATTGTGTTATTTTTGGAAGCTGAAAATCTGTTCTTTCGTCTAATAATATTTCCTTTTGTACTTTTCGGTAAAAGAAAACTATTGAGATGGCTTTTTTGTCTGTCCGTCTGCCCTCAGATCTTAAAAACTACTGAGGCTAGAGGGCTGCAAATTGGTATGTTGATCATCCACCCTTCAATCATCAAACATGCCAAATTGCGGCCCTCTAGCCTCAGTAGTTTTCATTTTATTTAAGGTTAAAGTTATCCATGATCGTGCGTCTGGCACCACTATAGGTGCCAACAACACAGACCACCACCGGGCTGTGGCTGAAAGTTTCATGGGCCGCGGCTGAGAGTTTCATGGGACGTGGCTGAGAGTTTCATACAGTATTATACGCTGTACAGATAACTATGTGCGCCGAAGAAACTTCGGCGCATTTTTTACTTCTTTCTAAATCTTATGAAAATCGTGTTTTCCAAAAATTAGCCAGTATTATTATGCATATTTTCTGAAAAATACTTTATATTTGGAGGTTATTTACATCATTTATTCGAGGTGGAAAGACGTGTAAGAGAATGGAATTTTAAATCATTTTAAGAAAAATTAGTAAAATCCAAAAGGCATCCTCTCTCTCTCTCTCTCTCTCTCTCTCTCTCTCTCTCTCTCTCTCCTCTCTCTCTCTCTCTCTCTCTCTCTCATTGGAACTGGCCGTGCATGTTCATTTGCATGTGGTAGCAACAGGTGCTTTGAACCTTGCGATTTGTGTCCGTTCATCGGGTTGAGAGAAAGATTTGGCACAGATATCAGACACGATCTGATATAAGTTGCAGAGTACGAAGGCACATTCTCAGGCGGGCTTTCCTGGTTGGGTTTTTACTTCCAGGTTCCCCTTTCTCTCTTATATTTTAAAGGGTACTTTCATTTTCTTCTGCTGACTTGGCAATTCCAGCCCCCCGGCTTGACGACTGCAACTCTATGCATGGAGTTCGCTACCTTAGACTGTTGTAGTTAAGCGCACTTCGTTTTATGTCACTGGATTCTTTCGGGAATGGAAACTTGTTTTATGCATCTGACGATATTCTAGTGGTTTTATTTTGCTTTTCCTAAACTCTGATTCGGAGTTTATGTCATTCAGTTTGATTTTACAATTCTGCTTACTTTTTCTCTTTAATGGAAGGTGGTGTATTACTCGGTTGTATTGCTATTATTGGTACTGATAATGGGAAGTCAGTTTCATAAAATTTAAAACTTGCCTATAACTTAGCTTCTTTCGCACAATAGAATGAAATTTAATTGTTTTTATAACTTTGATAGAATCTTAGAGTAGTAGACAGCCTTAAACGGATTAAATAAAGTTTCCTATTGTTATTATTCTAACACGCTCACTCCGGTGGCTCTTGGGCCTCTTGGTGACTCATGGCCGCTTGCACCAGACCTCCTCAAGTTCCCCCGTTGTTCTCAGGATCCTCCGAGAGTAATCTTAATTTCATAATTGCATTTGATACGCATGTTGCAAAAAAAAACAATTATGACAAAAAAGTTGCATGTCTCAGAGACATTTTGCTAAATGTCTTGGAGCAAAATAACAACAAAAATTCGCTCCCGAAAAGATTCCAAAATGCGTTAGTTAGGTTAAGGAAAAAGAGGGATATCATAATCACAAAATCTGACAAAGACGGGAAAATAGTTCCCTTAGATAAGGAGACATACATCAATAAAGTTCAAGAACTTTTAAACGCTGCGGAGACCTGTGATAAATTAACGAAAGATCCCACAACAAATATTGCCGCCCAATTTAACAAATCAGTCAGAACCATAGGGGTAATAAGAAGAACAGAATTACTAGAAACATTCAAGATAATCAACCCCTCTCTCCCCTATTTTTACGGCCTCCCTGAAAACACATAAAGATGGGATTCTTTACACCCCATAATATCTAGCAGGACTCTTTCATGTGTAAATTATCAAAATGGCTTGCAGACCTGTTATCAGCCTTCCTAGGAACCTTCTCATCCTCCCACGTCAAACGTGAAGAGGATTTTATACAAAAATTTAATACTTTTAAACATCCCCTCAAATAACATCAAATTGTTCAGCTCTAGACGTCGAGTCATTATTTTTAAAGTCCCAATCAGCCGACGTGTTGTCTTTTTTAAAGAGAAAGTTACAACAATATGAGGACCATTTTCCTCTTGGCATAGATAAAACTCTAAAACTAATCAACCTCTGTGTAACTAACAACGTGTTTTCTTTCAATGGTAATTTTTACAAACAAAAATTTGGCTGTAGCATGGGCAGTCCCCTATCACCCTTCTAGCAAACTTGTACATGGAATATTTCGAAACGGAAATTTTGTCGTCTATCAAACCCTTAATTATACGTGGATGATATTTTTTTACTTTTCTGGGACAATAGCTGGGAGACTTTAATGAATTTTTTAATAGACTAAATTCGCTAGTTCCGACCATAAAATTCAAAACAGAATGGGAAAAGGATGGAAAATTGCCGTTCCTAGATGTACTGATCATAAGAGAACAGAAACAGATATGCTTTTCACAGTATATAGGGAAACCCACTTTTGCTGTTTCCTATATTATTTTCTTAATCTACCACGATGTCTCCGTAAAGATCATGGTAGGGTGCAACCTATTCATCAAGAGGCTTAGAATATGTTCAAATGGGTACCTAGATAAAGAATTCAACATGATCCGCCAACACTTAACGCAACTGCTCTATCCACACACATTATCGAGAGGGCTGTTAACCAAGCGAATACTACAGAGGTCCCACTCACAACAGGCAAATAGATTTTACCAACAAAATAAAGCTTCCGTACGTCGAAAACATCCAAAAACACAGAACAACTCAGGTCTAACAATCCTTTTATTTTCCACTATCAGAGATAAAGGCCTTACCATAAACTGGAGCGGGGGGGTAGCTGGTTTTCAAAAGTAGCTGTCCATACAAAAGAAAGATGCGGGAATCTGCTATCATCAATCAAACAAACAATATGAACTTGTCAGAGGACATTGGAAATCGGATGACATCGACAGGTTAATGCTCAGGCTTCTTTCTCAAGCAGGTGTTCCAGAAAATACAACCACCAGACGCATCGCCAGACGGGAGTTAATGAGGCCAAAACCACCAGGGAATTGTTTTAATTTCCCACCTTCTGGGAAAAGGTCACCTGCATACCATCAGAGACTTTGCCACACATATGCTTTGTATATATACCCTTGTAACATTTCACCTGTCCATATTTTACCAGTGAACAAGGGCAAAGAAGGAAATGTCAAAATATATGGTTGCAACGTTCAAATAGTGTTTTAGGGGCCTTTATCTTCATATATATATAATATATATATATATATATATATATATATATATATATATATATATATATATATATATATATATATATATATATATATATATATATATATATATATATATATATATTTTATACACACACACACACCTACAATTACTGCAAGAGGCAGCAGGAAGGAATGAAAAGTATCATTACCTAGTGTTTTGTGCATATCACATATACTTCTGGGTAGAGTAACTTGAAAAAAGTGGATATTAAATACAGAGGGTTAGATAATGATGCTTGTCAGTATTTTCTGCTGGAGGTTGCTTTATATTTAGTCACGTGGTCTCTGGTGGTGGCATATACGCATACGTATATGTATGTATGTGTATATATATATATATACAGTATTATATATTATATATATATATATATATATATATATATATATATTATATATATGTATATATATATATATATATATATATATATATATATATATATATATATATATATATATATATATATATACATATATTCAAAAGATAATATCCCTTAACAGGTCTGGTTTTAAAGAAAAACAGGAACCATTACTGCCATATACTTTTACTGCTTCGTTCATCTATACAAGGCTTGCCAGCAACATGCTGAAATCTTATTCAGGAGTGCCATTTACTACTATCTTGCACAATCTAACTTTACTTCAGGATATTTCTACCTTTATATACCCAGCTCTTTCTCTGTGTTCTTTTGCCCTGAAAACTTATTCTTTGTACCAACCTTTCGTTATGCATTCCTTTCACGACAAAACCTGGAAAACATTGATAAATCCTTTCACCTATGCTAACCTTTGTTACTGTTTATGCAGAGTCTCAAAATACCACACACTTTCAGTTGTTGCACCATATATATGCTAAAAATCATCTCAACAGCTTCAACTTTTTTTTTCCTTGCAACATCCACACTTCGTTCCGATAAAGGAGAATTGGCTCAACAATCCCATCAAGCATTCTCACCTTGGCCTACATAAACATTCCAAGTCAGTTCCCAGTTTTTGACTTAGATGAGTCAGTTGTGGCCATTCTTCTTCCATCGATATTCACTTCCTCTTGATTCCGTTTACCATCATAGCCTTATTCTTAAAAATTTGGTCTGCTCTCAACTTCTTTTGCAAAAAGAAATTCAAATTCATTAATATCAGCAGTTCATGTTCGCTATCCCCAAGCGCTGTTGTATCATCTGCAAACATCAATCATTTCATACTCCATTCATGACACTTCCTTATCCCCAGTCTTGCACTTACTTTGCTTTACTTTCTCCGCATACGTATTATAGCACAGGCTATGCTTTTGCCGTAAAAACTTTTAATTGCGCCCTCTCCGCAAGTCCATGTATACTACGTACTTGTATATACATCGTATTCACGTATATATATATATATATATATATATATATATATATATATATATATATATATATATATATATATATATGTATTATATATATATATATATATATATATATATATATATATATATATATATATACTGTCTGTACATGTATATATATATATATATATATATATATATATATATATATATATATATATATATATAAATGTTAAATAATTAAATTTGTTTATACATAGTATTCATTGTTTAGTATTTATTAATGTTTTTAAGTATGATGTAATGAGACAGGTGCTTGGAAAACTTTGTAAATGTCACATCATATTCGCAATAGGAGAATGTGAATTCTGGAGAATTTAATACGAATAAAGAAAAACAAAGCGTTAATTATGAAAGAAGAAAGGCACACAGAAAAAGAGAAACGGACAGGATGATTGCAGTTGTAAATAAGGATAGTTCGTCTAGTGACTAATTTTGATTTTGAGGGCTGTGGGGTGTGATTATATGCTAGCTTTAGCAGCTCTCAATCAAGTTTGGAGGCTCCAGTGTTCTTAAGGAGGGTGGATCATGTCTTGGAAGTGTCCAAACGTGCGAAGAATTTTGCAAGGTGCTTCTGAAATCGTCAGTGCCACCATCATCCTGAGTGTGGTATCATTGCTCGCCAAGCACGATGATGATCCACCACATTTTAAAACATGCCCCGTCCCCCTTCCTCCCCCATCTTAGTTTTTGGGTTTGGGTGTCGGTGGGGTGGGTTTGTGACCTTAGAGTGTAGGTGGGTATTAGAAGGGTCTGTGGATTAAGGGCACTTCTTTTTTTTTTTTTTTGAACCCTGACAATGCCATGGTGTCTTTATGTTTGTGGGGTTTGCTCTTATTTTGCCGTATTATTTCCGGTCAGTTGGTTTTGTTATTTTTAAAATGATTGTGGAACTGTAGAGAAATTTTTAATGATACAATTTACAGTC
>NC_089791.1:11900875-11915875 GCF_040412425.1 Macrobrachium rosenbergii
GGACCTATGGAATAAGGAATGCACTGCATGTTTATTGAGCACACAACCACGCCCTCTAGCACTGATGAAATATATATATCTTTTCGAGTTTTATTTTTGCTGTAGAAATCGACAGCGACTTTGTACCATAATTACATAATAAAATCGAGACATATTTTGCCAAAATCACTGTGAATAGCGACATAAAAAAAAAACCTTTGAATTTGTGAAGGTAAAAATCTAAGACTTCTTTATCAATATTGACGACAGGAATTTTAAATGAAATTGCCATCTTGTTTGCCTGGATGCACTTATTTAAGAACCTGAATGAATAAAAGTATTCCTGGAAATGTTATTTCTAGCATGCAAATTTTTCATCATTTCCAAAAGCACCAATTACCAACCCCATCATAGTAGTAAGTACTAAAGTTTTAATGGTATTTTCGTTCAGAATAACCTTTGCTAATTAGGATCTTAAGTGCGTTTGTCATGAAGGCTGAAGAAATTATGCTTTGCAGAGGCAAGTACCCTTTGCAGTTTTATACGATTGTGACGTATGAGTTACCTGCGAGATGTGAATCGATAAGGAGTCCCCGGCGTATGTTTCATGGTTGGGGAGACGTGAGAGCAATAGGATATCACAAGAGGATATCTACTCCATGTGATTTTCCCCCACAGTCGTCATAATGATTAGGGTGATATCTTAACGTACCGAGGCCATTAGGCGGCGGAGATGAATCACCTCTGGGGAGAATGTGTGGCAACTACCTCCGTGGTACCAAATTTAAAACGACCTGATAAATCACAGGAGCTAATTAGGGAGAATAATAAGGGAGAGAGGAGTGTCTCAGTGCGGTAGGGTGAACAATTAAGTTCTAAAACGGATGCCCTGAGTGGTTCTCTGAAAAATATTGGGTGAAACCTTTTGTCGTGTATTTTGCCAGCGCTCAGCGTTATGGTTCATGAAATGACGAGAGATGGTTTGGCAGAATGATGAAATTACTTGTTTTTCGTAGTTCCGTACGTAGTACATATTGGAATTGCTTATATTGCGTCACTCTCTGGAATGAATTGCATATGCCAGCATTTCACTTTTTAAAATTATTTTCGCGTTATTCCTAAAAATGATCTTAAATCAGGTTAGAGATGCATTTGTGCTTTACAGGGAACTTTGCGTACTGGTATATGGTAGAACATTGGGCATAAGTGAGGAGACTTTTGCGAACGGTAGATAGTACATGGCATTTCACTTGGTGCATAAATGCTGTTAGGATGGGAAAGACTGTATTTCGTTCATCTTCATGATGATTGTCAGACTGGAATATAGTTTTCCGGACGATCTTTAATACCGGATCAACTGCATAGTCCAGCTACAATCACGAGGTGGAATTTCCTATTAAAGTTTTGGCCTTCGGCCATACAATTATCCATGTGTCACGTATGGAGGCCAAGGGACCCTCCATCGGTCATGGTAAATTTGACCTGGGATGTTTGAGAGGGCTCTAATCTTCAGTGGTCGGATTGAGCAAGTGTATGGGCACAGTATGGTGAAGGGAATGGCCAGGGAAAGCTTGGGAAATATTTGCCCGTAGGGTTGGGAAAATTTCTTTGCCCATAACTTTGTTTATCCATGTACGTAGTAGTTTGCGTCTTTGCCTGCTTCTTACGTAGAAATATGAAAAAAAAATATGTATACTTGTGTTTGTACACTTAAGCTAGTTTATACTGGTTATACAGCTTGTTGTAATTGCCCACTGGCCAGGCAGGCGTATCCTTGTAATTTAAAAAATCTTTATTCTCCATTTTAATAAATATAGCAATTTACCCTTTTTAGGGTAGGTAGGCAACGTGTTGTCACATGATAAGGTATGGTTTGTTGAGGTATGATAAACAGATTTTCGATCTATCGCATTATTTTGTGGAAGAGGAATATAAATTTGTTTTATTCCAGTCCCTACCACTAGCAAAGTGTGTATGGCAGACAGTAGGTATTCCATGAATAATTGTTGCATTGCGTACTTTTTCTTAAGTCGAGACAGATTTACGTGTATGGAAATGTGACATTTTAAAAAGTTAGTGACATAATCAATAAAAAACTGTTAGGCCATATTCATGTTCTTTTTTGTTCAGATTTTCCTTTTCGCAATTTACTTGCTCGTAATTGTTAAAATATAATTGAAGTGCGTGCTTCTTTTTTTTTCAATAGTTCTGTTTTTAAAATAAGGTTTAGTGTTAAAGTATAATGTCATAGCTAAGGGACTGCTCCGTAGTCATAAAAAAATACATGCGTAAGAGTCATGTAAAACTACCATATTAAATTAAAGTACGTAGATCATCGACAAGCATTTTGAATACGGCCATTCCAAGTATACAGTGTATGTATTATGAATTTAAAAGCGAGTATTTTCTTATAATTGCTTAGCTTTGTTCATTCTTTGTCTTAGTTCTTATCGAACTTGAGCGTAACCATTAAAAGAAAATCGTTTTAGCTCTAGTCGTTTAGTACTATAACTATATTTTATCTTTGAATAGACAGTGTTGCAAATTATATTTGTAGATGTAGTTAAATTATGTGCATATTAAAAGCAAATTTTACTTTTGCTTCAGATTTGATAACCATTTTTATTTCATTTGAAAGAAACGTAAAGCAAGACGTATTAGTTTATTTCTTAGTTTAAGGAATTTCTGTAATAAATTGAAGGCTTTGCAAAAATTTATTAGCTGATTGATCGGGGTGCAATGATACTGAAGTATATATGCTGTGGGTTCGACTATAGAAATGAATATCATGCATTCAGAAGCATAGTCTTGTGGCTCATTTACAAATTTGATATATGTGTAAACATATGTTTGAGAGAGAGAGAGAGAGAGAGAGAGAGAGAGAGAGAGAAACAGAGAGAGAGAGAGAGGAGAGAGGGGTGCCTTATCTTTCAGCCGCCTTATATAGACGTCAGGGGATATGCGATAAAGTAGTATTGTTAGTTAATTGAAATGACCTGCAAAGTATGAATAAGTCACGCTTGATTACTGATGAGCCGAGCGAGGGGAGATGACCGAAACAAACTCCTTAAACCTGCGCTGAGAAATTCGACCATTAATCACAAGAAATATCAGGTGTGTCATCGCCCAGCGGTGCTAATGAAGCCCCGGAGAGTTAATGGGGAGTTTACACTCATGCAAGTACACACACACACATGCACACGCCTTGCTTTTAGGTGAAAAAGATGGAATGAGGTCCTGCGCGCGCGATGAAAAAAAAGCAACTCAGAAATATGTTGCTAGGAGGGAAACTTAAGTTCGGTGAAGTTACTGCTCCTAATTAGCGTTGGGAAGAAAAGAATCCTGTAAATAGTGTTCCTCGTCTTATTTTTCTCAGAGAGAGAGAGAGAGAGAGAGAGAGAGAGAGAGAGAGAGAGAGAGGTGGCTGATGCAGTAATCAAAGATCTGCAAAAGCAATCCGGCGAGGGGGTTATGTTACCGAATGGCGTGTCTGATCTGAAGTGACTTTAATTGTAGGTTAAAAAGAAGATAAAATCTATTTCATTAACTGGCTCTCTCTCTCCTCTCTCTCTCTCTCTCTCTCTCTCTCTCTCTTTGCAAGCCCGGTGTGGAAAAGGTGAAGTTTCTTACTGCTTGGCCCCAGAAAGTCACTGGGAATTAGGCAACGTCTCTCCAGGCACCATCGGCCATTCTTTCTCTTTCTCTCTCCTTTTATGTCATCACCTCGCGTAATTAGTGTTCTGAGAAAATTTACAGATAATTAGATTAATGAGGGATCATTAGGAGTGGCGAGGGCCTGCGTCAGACATTATGGATACGAGTACGTATTTTTTTTCCTTCTAGCTTTTATGTGTTTGTAGTAGCCGAGTCGGACGGGACTAATTTTACAATACTTGATTTAACTAAGGGTTAAAGCTTCAGGTCTAGAATTTAGTGTGGAAAGCTCAAGTGATGAATATGCTCTGCCACTCCTCCTCATTTCCTTCCCCTCTGATCTTATCGCTTGGAATTCCTATAATAAAACATTTGGAGTTTCAGGGATTTTATTTTTCTCTTATTTCATGATGGTTTTGGATGCTCAGCATAGTATTTTACGTCTCGCTTTCTTGTTGGAACAAGAAGGGTCTTAGAGATTTGCTACAGCTTACATGCATCTTCTCATCCCAAATGGATTATTTTGTCTCCCTGCAGTTCCTTTTGGTGTTTGGACACGAACAATTTTCTTGAAATTTGGAGCAATTTTTGAGCCTTCTTTCACTCTGATGCCTTTGCGAATGTGCTTTGCTATGGAAATTTATTGCTTGGATCTTTTGATGTGGGTTGAAATGGTAATTCTTCAATTCGGTGATTATTTCGCATTTTGCAGAGCTGCTGAATTTAGTAAAATTAGTTGTTTAACCTTATATAAGGGAAGCTGTGGAGAAAAACAAGGTAACAGTCATTACCTTCTCATCCTTTATAACTGCTGAGTCGAGAATGAACTCCATATCCAGAAAAGTTCTGAACAGTCACTTCATAGACTGGGTTACCTGCAGCTTGACGAACTCTTCCCCCTACACAGCAATCTCAGATCACAGTTCACTTCCATAAAAGAGTTTGCTCTGCAGTTCCTCACATACCTACTTTTTGCTATAAGGGACCCTTTAATCTTTGTCAGACTTCTCGGCCAGGCTGAAAATGTAATATTTGTCAGTACGTTCAACACCAAATTACTTTAACGCAGCATAGATGTTTCAAGCGACGATTGAATGAGGTACGGTTTGTAGTGGTTTCTTTTACTAGGAAGAAGTCTGTAACATCTATAAATACCTCTGAAGACCATGTTGATTCTTTCCTGTTTTTTTCTTTTTTTTATATTTCGTATTTCCTAATCTTAGACTTTAGTCTCTTATCCTCAAAATCTCCAGGTATTCCTTGAGATTTAGTTTTTCATATATATGATTAATATTTCTTAACCAGTCCAGAAAAGACAGTAAAAATGCCTGCCTTTATCACGGTAAGAGATGCTGGTACTGCATTATCATTCAGTCTGTGTAAGCCAGATCATTTTTTTGTATATATTTTTGCAAGTGACGTTTCACCGCGGAAGTAAGAGCAGGTGGACATTATTATGGACTCTAATATAAAGGTGCAGATTTGTTTTACGACATCTAATAAATGAGTTCTCCCAGCGGTGTCATATAAGGCATTCTTTAGGCGGACTTAATGAGTACGGCGCAGTGCTTCATCTCTGGAGCAGGTCAGTGACATTTTCTAAGATTTTACCGGGATTTTCCCGAGATTTATGATAAGTAATAATGTTAGTGGCTTACTGTGGCTGACAAAATTAATTTGGAATCGTACTAAAAGGAGATTTGCTGTCGTACTTGATAACTTTTGAAAGTGTGTTGAGAGTCAGGCGTGTAGCATTGTGTGCTAAACTTACTGCTCAAGTGTTTGCTTCTCTCTGTATAGGCAGTTTTAGCTTCTTTTTCATTTTATTTTATAATCCTTTTATCTGTTGTTTTTGAGGGTTCAGCCGAAGCCTCTGCCGTCATTATTGCTGTCTTTGTATGAGTTTTACGTTTTCACCTCGCCTTCTCTTTATGTGTCTTCCAGTTGCATATTCTCCTATTATGTTTATGACGATGATACAACGTTTTGATATTTCTTCTTCAGTCATTTGCCAGTTATATTTTGTTTTCCTTCGACCACCGCGAATTCTCTTCGTGAAAGCCTATTTAATTCAGAATCGCGACTCATGGTCACGTTCTATACCACTAAGACAAGTTTTTATTTTCCTGTCTACCCTTCAGTCTAATGTAAATATGAATCAATGATATGGAATTGTTTCTCTCTCTCTCTCTCTCTCTCTCTCTCTCTCTCTCTCTCTCTCTCTCTCTCTCTCTCTCTCTGTCTTTAGAAATAATGATATAATCTCTTTTCTATTAGTATTTTGAGTGTTCAGATCTTCATGACCAGTTTGGGAAAGATTAAATTGCACGTTATAGCTAAACGTGCTTCAAAAATAATGTATGACATAGACTTCAAGTTTTAAGTAATTTTCCATCATATCTAATAAAATCGCGTGGAGTACTTACAAACCTCAAACTTGCAAAAAATTTTCAGCTTATTAACTAACGATTCATGAGTGGCGACTTTTAGAATCTTTTTAATGGCCTTATGGTAATCCAGTGCGAACTGTTTAAAAGAACCAGTATAGTTGTTATCATCAATCCGCAACTGCCACCATATATTTGTAAACGGTGTTATTTAAAGAGAAACAAAAATATTTTTTTATCAGCAAAATTAAATTGTCTCAATAAACTATTGAATTCTATACAAAATTTACCTCGTGTACGATCTACGTCTCCCGTATTTTTTTAATAACCCTGAATTATAAATAGATACTTACATACGCATTTATATATGTATTTACTATATAAATTTATATATGTACATATGTGTGTGAGTATATAGATGTTTAAAATTGTTCGGGAAGAATCCAAATCCCCAAAGCCGTTGTAAATTGTGAAAGAACGTTGTAAAAAGGCAAAGTTATAGCTAGATAATCAAAATTATTTTACATAAACTTAATCAAAGACCAAAACACAGTTTATTGTAAGGCCATAAACCACGCATGAAGTTTTCTAGGCTTGCTATTTTAATCCTGAGAGCCCATCAGAGCACTTTATACGTTAATACGTTAACAATATATAAAAAGAAATTAGGATTTTTTTTTGCTTTGACTTAAATATAATCTGTTTTATTAGTTAATGATACCCAGTAAAGGCAAAAAATTATTCCCGTAAAGACAAACATTTAAAAGCTGAGTTCATAAAGTGTTACATACACGCACACATATATATATATATATATATATATATATATATATATATATATATATATATATATATATATATATATATATGTATGTGTGTGTGTAATGTTTAATCCATAGTCTATTTTGTTTATATTTTTTGTTTATATATATATATATATATATATATATATGTAAATATATATATAATATATTAGTCGCAAATATTAGTCAACTACTTTCCAAAAATAACTTCCACCAATGGGAAGTTATAATTGATAAGTGCATCTACTCTGGCCAAAATTCTAACCTGAGCCTCTGATGTATATACAGTTATAAACCCATTCGGCTATGAAGTTGATATCGACTTTGCTGTACTTGTTTTTGTCAAATTGAGGTTCTTCGTTTCTCTTGTGTGTAAGTTATTCCCTCTAGTTATTAAACAATATTTGTGGCTTTATATTTGTGATTATAAAAAGGTCCCCCGTAGGGGATTAGTACCGTGTACCCCACGCGGTGCTCTGTAGGCATTACTTCCGGTTTTTTGCAGCGTCCCTTCGGCCCTATCAATAACCAGTTTCATTCCCTTTACTGTAACTCTGTTCATATTCTGTCTCTTCCATCGTACTTTCCATCCTCTCCTAATAACTGTTTCAAATTGTTCCATCCCCTTCAGCGCTGAATGGCTTCCTAGGTCCCAGCGCTTGGCCTTTGGCCAAAGTTTTATATTCCGTCCCTTTCCTATGAAAATCTCACTTGTGTATTATAAAAAATGACACACACACATTATATATATATATATATATATATATATATATATATATATATATATATATATATATATATATATATATATATATATATATATAGAAATAATAGCTAGTTATAACTTTTACAGATATGTATGTAATTGTAATAAGCACAATGCCATCTTACTTGTCGAATTCTTCACACTTTTTGAATAAGCTTATCATTGCAAAGCCATAGAGCCAAAAGCATGAATACGAAGTTCTTGCAATTGGATCTAAGGCTTTGTAATGACAAGTGTATCCAAACAGTGAATTATTCGAGAAGTCAGGGTGCATTGTGCTTATTACAATTACACAGGTACCTGGTAAAAAGGAGCCAGTAGATTCTATATGTTTTAATTTCAGCCTAAAATGCAATAAAAACGAATGCCCATTTGGCTACGATGGTGAGATAGGTCTATTCTAGCTACAGTAAATGTATCTGAATTCAACAAGTGTATGCACAGTATGTATGAGCGGCAATAGACTTTTATCCTTCTCGTGGTCAGGTCGGCAACGTGCCTTCGTTCTGATACTCTGGATATGGGTTCGAATCCTGCTAGGGGCATCAGAATCGCCTCATAATCTTGTATTTGGATATAAGGCTTTGTGGTGATGAACATACATAAAAAGTGTGAAGAATTCGAGAAGTTAAGAGGGCATTACGGTTATTACAATTGCACACATACACTCACACACACACACACACACACACACACACACACACACACACACACATATATATATATATATATATATATATATATATATATATATATATATATATATATATATTCCATTCGTCCCCTTTTAGCCCGTTAGTTAGAAATCCAAATGTAATGGCAGCTGGAGGAGATGCCATGAAAGGGGGGTGAACTTATGTAGGAAACCCCCAATTTCACCTGACTTGGGGGGAAAACGATACCAACCTCTTAGCCCCAGCATCGGGTGATTTTGGGGGTCAGATAGCTGTTAGGGACGTTAGGGACACAAGGGCGAATCAGGGCTGTAAGTAGGCTATTATCCTAACCCGTAAGAGACTTAACTATAAGACCTATTTTCCCTACGACCTTTCGCTGGCTGTGACTGCTTTCAGATCGCCGATGTCCTGTGCCCAACCCAAGAGAACAAAATCGATTGCGGCGCCCGAGACCTGAAAGACACTCCACATCCAAACGCCACAGCGTCGAGTGGTGCCCCTTTCGTCTCTCTGGGTTGGTGAGGGATGTGAGACTTCTGCGGCCAAAATTCGTCTTATGCAACGAGCTCTACGCACAGAAGGAATCAGGTACGTCTGGAAGCACTCGGTCCTACTCCAGCTTTCTTTTTCTCCTTGTGAATTTCTCTCCATTTTCAATATTTCCAACTTTTCATTCTCCTAAACAAAGCCCCCTTTGTCAAATCAGACCTATAAGTCCTTTGTCCCCATGACTTGTCACAAGCTCAAAGTAAACTAATTCAATAATAATTAGATCACTCCCACCATAGTGTTACCACAGGCTAATTAAATCTAATTGATCAGTTCCTCCAATGTGCTTAATTAAGTTCATGTGAGAGAAAGTCATTGGTTTTGAATGCTAACCTAGAATTCTCTTCCAGAACCTGTTATCCAGCACCTCGGACGGTCTGTTTCCCTGCCTAGTGAACAAAACCTAGCATAGACGTTTAACTGCCATCCTGCCATGTGCAAGAATCTTCTGATTAGCAGTCGGGACACTGGACGGTCACCCCCTTGATAAATCCAGTTACATTAACAGCAACAAATCATTTAACCAGTAGCAACCTTCACGTTCATTTGTGTGTTAAACTATTTCAGGGCCGTAGCCTTTTCAGATTCAGCAAATTGCTACGCATTGTTTAATTTTATTGCACATTGTATGTGCTTGCTTGCTGCTCAGTCAACCCTTTCATATTAAATTCCTGATTGCTTCATTTATAAATAAATTCAGTTTAAATTACATAACTGGTTAAAATTTTCCCCATGGCGACTTCCAATTCTCTGTTTACTTAGATGTGATATCAAGGTAAGTCAGTTTATTCATTCCATTTATCGCTTACATTCTGAGTGCTTTGTGTTGGCTTTCAAGGCAGTTAATTAAAATTACCACTCCATTATCCCAACCGGCCCCAGAATGTAACATTGGCGAATCTCGCCAGGATCCTAGTCAACTAGTAACGAGAATTAGCTTCGCTGTCACTAGACTAGGAAGGAAACGAACGAGGAATGATAAAAATCATAATAATTTAATTCCAATATTCACAAAGCCAAAATAAGACTAAACCGAGGCCAAGGATAACAAAGTAAGGGTTATTATTATGATTGTTGTAGAATTAAGGACACGTTAGGAACAGATAGGGAAAAGTTTTTAGAAAAAAAAAGTGATTAGCAGCAAATCTCTTGGTTAGAATATTCATATAACATGAAGGCGAGAGCGCAAAAAAAAAAAAAAAAAGTTCTTAAAGCCCGGTGTCAGACTATGCGTCGTCGCCGCTACGGCGAAATCCGTATGCAGCACCTCCGCATCACCTGCATCCTGTCGCACATAAGCGGTCGCTCAGTCCCAAGCAGCTAGCAGATAGTTAACCATCATGTTGTCCAAATAGATATTATTTATGCATTAGAAGCAGAGGGCTTACTGAAAGAGCCAACTCGTCGTAACACTGGATTCACCATTTAATGCAGAACGAGAAACAAGTAAAAAGATTTGAAAAAGTTAAATGAGAATATACGAAAATATGATGAAAGGTTTTTGAGAATTACCAGATGTCTAAAGCTTCTTTTGATGAACTGCTGGAAAAGCTGAGGCCTCATATCTCAGAAGTTAAAATACAGTTTCGAAGATCAATATCTCCAGAAGAAAGATTAACATTACACTAAGATGAGGCAAAATAAATAAATAAATATTATTACATATTTTATTCAGACTGAAAAAATGGTAATGTCAACAATACAGTAACTACAGTATATTATAATAATTCAACCAAATAGAAGAATCAAAATGTAAAAATAAATATTCCTTGAATTCTGAAAACTATTTCATAATCGAAGCAAGATGTTTTAGTAAGGAGATTTGAGGAGACACTGCATCAATCATTTGAAAGTCCTGTTGAGACGTGGATTGGGTATCTATGCTGCCATGATGGACAGGGTTGGTGATTGCATGGAGGATCCTATGTGAGATGGTGCTTCACAAGAGATGGTTCCTGCAATAGTTGAGATGGTGCCTGCATGTGAGCTGGGTCCCTGCATATGGGCTGGTGCCTGATATGAGCTGGTCCTGCATGTGAGCTGTCCCCTGCATTTGAACTGGTGCCTGCATTTGATGAAATGATGCCTGCATATGAAGTGGTCCCTGTACATGTAATGGTGCTTGCATATCACTGTTTGACATAGAAGCAGGATACCTTTGAAAAATGATAAGAGGGATTCATTACGGACTGCTGAGATGAAAGATATGGTACTTGGGAGTAATTGACCTGGCTGTAAGTTCTGCTGATTTTTTTCGTCGGATGCTTGAAAGAATTGAAGGAGTCAGCAGTCTGAAATCCTATTTTCTCGTCATCATTAGTTGCTTGTAATCAGGAAGAATGGATATTAAAATGATTTGTCTGGATCTTCTTCTTTCTGTTTGTGCTTATCACAATATCCTTTTATCACCCTTTTCCCAAAGTGATGGCCTTGCATGAATGCATTGAATGAATAAATCAACGTCAAAACATCTTTGTAAAAACAAGTGGTTCAGTGGAGCACCGGGGCGGCGTGGCCGTCCTGTGTGACCACGTGCATAGAGCTGTGTGTGTTTTCCCATGGCAGTGGGACGGATGCGGCGTTGTATGGTCCGGCGCTGCCGCAGCATGCTGCGGCGCAGTGCAGCGGAAACGGCAGCAATCCGACTAGTGTGACACCTCATTGGTTTGTGTGTGATATCACCATATGCGATAATCGCCTACGGTTTTCGCCGTAGCGGCGACGCCGCATAGTGTGACACTGGCCTAAGTTAGTGATGCAGAATAACTGCCTGCAAAATTTCGCGTCAGAAGAAGAATAACAGCTGTGCTGTAAGGAGTGCTTGCCAGGGATTTATTGCTTGTGTTAGCCATGAACAGTTATGTAAGAGTCTTGTTCGAAAACAGTTACTGCAGAGGAAGTGTACAATTCCTGTGTTAGTGAAGTGTAGTTCGAAAATTCGTGTTGTTAAAATACTCATAACGGCTTCTGGCAGTTCCGCGATGTATCAGTTCGGCTGTATCAGCTTGGCGCATGCGCCCTCCCTCGCCCCACTCCCACAATTCAGAGATCGTCATATCCAGTTCAAATTTACATTTCATGTTCAAGTAAAGTAAAGGCATTACTGATGTTTTAAGTTTGATTTTGCGTATCAGCACCCATAACTCAGTAAGAAAAGTTGTGTTCTTTTTCTTAAATTTTAAATCATCGTTGTTATATTACTCAATCGACAACCAGCAGCCATCAGCTATTCGCTCACGCACGCCCAGTTCCACTTCTTATCGTTCACTCACCGAACGAAATTCCATTTCTTTTCGCCCCCTAACATAAACCCCTAACGAAATATCTTGATAATCTTGATGATAATTTGAAACCCTTTCCACCATATAACTTGTCATGACGGGAGCTAGCCATTAAATTATGTAAATTCCAAAAGTACCTTTTTAGAAAAAAAAGTAACAGCGTAATTTTGCATAACAATTTATGATAAGAAATTAGATTAAATTAAATCACGTAACGAATAAGTTCCATTACAAATACGCTCGAGAGAGAGAGAGAGAGAGAGAGAGAGAGAACTTGAATATTCTCCCATCCTACCAAAGGGATACTAAAATTAAATGAGTGTTGGAAAATAAACCCACTAATTCGTCAAGCCAAGTACAATATTTTTGATTTCTTTTCATTTTTACACCAACCTTTGATCTTTCAAGATCCCCCATCAATTCTTCCTTTTACTCATTCACACATAGTGCACGAATTTATTTTCACATTAAGTGCTTCAGCCTGCGGAGTGAACTCTCATACGTTTCACAGGGCATACGTACAACCATTTAATAATAGTTATCGACTGTCGTGCACGAGTGGGTTTCCATTATCCAAGACTTGCGTACACCGCAAGCACCAAATCGCATATTGAGTGCAACCCCAAACCTTCCTATCCTCATGTCAGGAAGGCGGCTTCCTTTCTTCATGTCAGGAAGGCGGCTTCCTTTCTTCATGTCAGGAAGCAATCACTAGTTTTTAGAATTAGCCACCCACGAGTGCACCCCAAGGGTTTCCCTTCCACAGTGCCACTAATCTGAGGCACTGCCAGCGACTTAAGTTAATGAAGCGCTTACCTTTCCACTTTCCCCTCTTACTCCTTACTCATATTCTGCCTCAGGCAGAGTGCCATTTCCTTCAGTGCAGTTTGGTTGCACTGCCTTTTAGTGTTGTTCCCTGGAACACACTGGCACCCCAGTGCCACCAAGACATAGTACTAACATATAAGCCACTGCACCTGTACCTGAGATACAGAGTCCAACGACAGTGTATCTGCCCATAAGGACCTTTGCTCCTTCAGGATCACCTCCACTTTTACAAGCGTATCCGCCCATAAGGATCAATATTCCTTCAGGATCGCTCCATCAGTGTGACCTTCACACAGCACACTCTAACACAGTGCCACCTTATTGAAAGGGTGCCACACCACTGAAGTGTCACCAAATTACGGGACACTTCCCCATCGTCACTGACCATTTCCCCTAGTTGCCCTAATAGACTATAACCATGTCTTTAGAACAGCGCCAAGCCCTTATGAACATGGGCAAGGACGCAGGTTACACAGGACGGGAACTCACCCAGTGGGTGAAAGAACAGCTGGATGATATAGTCCAGGTGGAACGAGAAGAAAGAGAAGATCAGAGGAAGTACAAAGAGGCTAAGACAGCAAGAGAATTAGCCCTCAAGGAAAGTGAGCAAGCTCTCAAGGCAAGTGAGCTGGCTTTTAAGGAAAAGGAGCTCGAGCTGGAGAAGGCAAAGGAAGGGAAAGTGCTGAGGCTATGGCTATCCAACAAGCCTCCAACCCCACACCTGCTGCACCACATGCTCCGATCTCAAGCATTAAATCTCTAGTCCCCAAGTGGACTGAGGAAGAGCCAGAAGCATGGTTTGAGGAGATAGAGGCGCTCTTCGAAAATTACAACACCACCGAGACAGAGAGAGGGCCTTAGTGCTTACCAAGTACATGGAAGGAAAAGCTAAGGCAGCCCTCCGCTCACTGGAGAAGAGTTAAAGAGGCGACATACTTGAAGTTCATAGGGTCATCACAAAAGCCTACGAAATAACCCAGGAGAAATGGAGACACTGGTTCCAAGGTCTTGCCAAGGAAGTCGGCTGGTTCTGGACGGAATGGGCCTGTCACAAAACTCAGTGTGGTGCCCGCTGGTTCCACTCCCTGTCATGCAATACCTTCGAGGACTTGTTCAATCAGACCATGCTGGAGGATCTTTTCCAATGTGTGCCTGGGTCCCTTGTTGTGTATCTCAGTGATAAGCAGCCCACCACACTTATGGAAGCCTGCCATATGGCCGATTCCTGGGAAACGTACGACCAGTCCCACAGCACATCTCACCACTGCATAGTGCCGCCTGGGTACCTCTCAGGCTTGACTCGCCCGAAGAACGGGCTGCCTAGCAAGCCTACCTGCACCAACTGTGAGAAGTTCTGGCACGCTGAAGCTGATTGCCACTACAAGTTGGGCAACAATAGGCAGCCTACTGCGAACAACCAAAACTCCTCTCCTTTTATGTCTACTCGGTCTACTCCACCGACAGTCACCATAGGGAAATCAGCCCATTCAAAGGGACCCTGCCAACACTGTGGAACTGCAGGGCACTATACTGCCAGATATCCTGGTTGCCCAAAGCACCTCTCCTCTAGCAAGCAAGCCAACCTGATTAGTGCCATGACCTCCATGGCTGTGCCGCCAAATATGTCTCACCCTGAGCGGGTGTGGACTCAGTCCGTCTCAGTGGCACCCCTGGATAGCTCTAGCTTACCAGTGAACCTGCTGGCTACTGTAGACACTGGCTCAGATATTAGCCTAATGGACCGGACCCAAGTGCCAGCCAGTGCCACTGTTGACGAAAAGACCAGATGGACAATGACTTGGATAGAGGAGCAAACCAAGACCATTCCCACAGTTGAACTTCAGGTAACCACCCCTTGGGGGGCACAACTTCACTGCCTTGGCATGGTGAATAAAATCAGGCATGGAGTGGAGTTCCTGTTTGGATGAGACCTCCTTTGGGGATGTCCTTCCCCAGTGCCACTCTGTTGCCTAGCTACCTCCACCAACGAGGCCTTAACTCCAAAACCACCTGACTGAAACACTGTCACTGTGAGAGGCGTGCCACCTTCAGCTTTACCTTCCGCTCACCAGGGTG